>NC_065558.1:6666666-6969696 GCF_022605725.1 Anthonomus grandis grandis
TCTTGGATTAGCAATTTTTTTAACACACTAGATTAGGCATTTTAAAATACGTAGAAAATACACATACCAAACGTGAGGTCATAATGTTAGCATAAAATCACAGATATAACCCAATGCTTGCAATGAAAAGTATTTTTCCGTCATTACTTGATTAAAAATTAAAACTTTCAACGCATTCGCAAAAATCATTGTTTGCAGAATATTAGTTTCTATCGAAATACGTAATAATATATCAATTGTCCCGTTTAAAATAAGAGTCATTTGTGTCACTTCCTATTAAACCGGAAGTGATGGAAAACCATAGATTATGTCAAAAGATGCTCTATCGATATACCAAATTTCATTTATTTATCTTAAAAAGTAAAAAAGTGATTAAGTGTTCCCTTTTTCCTATGTCACCCATATCCATATCACCGCAGCAGATTTTAAATGAGACCTTACTAGTACATTGTATACAGGTGTTATAGAATTAATATTTGTGAAATTCCTTATAACAAAAGCACGATAAACTTTATTGATAATATTCTCAAAATGACTATTGAATTTTATGATGCTTTGAAAAAAACTCCAACATCCTTTAACTCTGTATTGTGAATCAATGGTTTATTATTTGGACAATAAGTGAATTTCTCATTGATTTTGCTTAAAACAATTTTCTACAAAGTGTACATCTTCTTCCAACTTTTAGTCATCAACAAAAAGGAAATTTTCCCAGTGTTCGGAAGGCTATCAATGAATATTTAAAAAAAAAACAACGTTCTCAGATTATTACCCTGTGGCACACCAGAAACTGCAAGAAAACCCCCACACATTGATCTTCACTTTAATAACCTGTTTTCGTGCATAGTAGTTGTAGTCTACCGTTAAAGTGTGAATAAACACAAATGTGTATGTTATCGACAACATTTAAAACGACTATTCATTCAAACATTCTTTTACTGAAGTATATTCACTTTCCTATCTTTTTTAACAGCCCATTAGATACAGTGGATTTAGGTTAAAAAAAGTCCTACTTTCTTCCTACACTAATTAAATAATTTGAAATAGCAGAACCATACGTGAACCCAATATTTTGTCAACATCTAGAAAATCAACGTGCGGTTACGGGGCATAGGAAAGCGGGATGCAGTTGTAAATAAAATATATCTGATTTCATTCATAAAATGGCCAACGGCGTGTGCAATTTTATGAATTCAAGACCACAGAATAGTTAACATACTAAAAATTACAAACTTAAAAGAACACTGAACGAAACCGATCAAAATTGCAGAAGTCCTATTCAATGTTGAAAACTTTATATCCGCAGCGCCATGAGTTAAATGTGGATACTAAGCGAATGCCGTGCGACTCTCTCATTCTTTCTCATTTTAACTTTTGTGATACTGTGTATGGCCCTTGTTTAGACAACAGAGATAAAAAGCGTATACAAAAGTTGCAAAACGCATGTATAAGGTTTTTTTTTGGTATTCGCAGGCCATATGAAGTGTCGCACAAGTTGAAAGATCTTGAGTGGCTTAATATGTCATCGAGGAGAGAGTTACATTATGTGGTATTTTGCTACAATATTCTTAAGATGAGGCGCCCACAATATCTTGTGGATAGGGTGGTATTTAGAGCTGATATTCATCATCAGGCTAATGTTAGAAATAGACGGCGTTTAGATATTCCACGACACCGAAAAGAAATTTTTAAAAGATCATTTTCTTATAATATTTCATCTGTAGTAAATAAATATATTACTGATCTTTCGCTAACGACAAACGGCTTCCGAAAATGCATGAAATCTAAGCTCCAGAATATTATTTAAAAACAGAGCAATGCATTTAAAAATATGAATTTTGGATTTCTTATAGATTATTTTTTGTATATTATCTTTTTCATTTTATTTATGTATAAATGTTTTAAATGGGTTTCCTCGATTTTTGTGCACTATTTATTTATTTTTCTTTGGGTACTTACTATTAAATACTTTTTTTGGATAAATTATTCTACACTATAGGCTACAACAACCCTCAACTGCATTTAGAAGCTGAAATTATGCCTGTTAATCCGCATTTTGTCTGTTATTTTTTGTTACAATGATGTTTTTTTATAAAGCTTTTTAAACATTATGTAAATGTGGATTAATAAACGTTATTATTATTATTATTATATCGCCGCCATTAAATACTTCAATATTAAGTCAATACTCTAAGAAACAATTAAATACTATGTGAGGGCACGCGCTTAGATCCAATCGCAAGTCGAATTTTTATGAAAATATTATGGTGGGTTAAGAATTTATCTTTTTAATAATTCCTTATTAAAATAACACCATGAATAATCCATAATCAGTACCCCCAAACAGCCTTCATAACAAAAAAAAATGTGAATCAGAACTGAAGAACGTCCTGTGTTTTATTCCATTACCTTGAATGGTTTTGTCTGTATTTGAATCTTTAAAATTACCATTTTTCCTCTCCAAGTTCATCCTTAGTCAAACTCAGATATTTCTTCATAAATAAAATTGTCCGTTAAGAATTGTTTCAACCTTTACATCAAACTAATTTCACCGAATTGAGGGCAAACCCTAATAGACCCCCCTTAAAAATCCCAGCATGATAAATAAAGTTCAAGTAACACCTGGGGCAAAATCGATACTCGACCTTTTTTTTTCTTGACATTTCGTCCTACTTTCCGCAATCTTATTCGGTTTTCGTGCTTTGACAATCCGCACATTATGGATATAATAAAATCGTCCAAGGTCCTGACCACCTGTTTTGGAAGCGGCAACCTTATTAAAAGCGCTGTTGTAGGAAGTTAATCATGACTAATCATTAGGCGAGATTAAACGTATTAAAAAAAATCTCAATTGCACAATAGAAACGTGCGTCCGTTTATCGTCATATTTAATCTAGTTTAGTCATATCTTGATTAAATAATACGCGACCGTTTAATAATCCTCATTAAAGTGTGTGATGCATTTTAATGTTCCTATTCATTTATTTAGAAAATGTACAGTACAAACATGTATATGTATAATCCTATCTCTAGATCTGAGTTTCACAAATTTGATTCATGCCCCAAGGTGTTTACCTGTATGTCCAAAAGTACCATCATTCCTAATATTAAATTATGACACAAGTGCAATAATGTAGTCCTGTAGCCTTAATTTACTAACAATATTGATTAATAATAACAAAATTTATATTTAATGATCATTGAGATAGTTTTACATTAATAGTCCCCAAGAAATACCCATTTGATCTTAAACAATCTGACAAAACATCACAATAAATTACAAACATTTTAACAGATTATTCGTGTTTTTTGAAGTAACGATTTTGACCTGTTTAATATATTGATAATAATTCTTTAGTTCTCTTATACTATTAGGTAGCAAATTATATATTTTTGGTGCATCTACAGATGCAAATCTCTGGTTACCATCGAACCTTCTAAAAGGGCATAACATGCCGTTATATAAGTACTTAAGTAGGTACATAAAACAAAAGTACTCTTTTGTTAATTTATCAGGATCACGTGTCACAATTTGTTCCGAATCTTGAGCAAATCAAGAAGTTTTTTTCAAGAGGGTTTTTTGACATGGAATCAAACCCTGGGACGTATATCTGATACCAATTTTAAGCCTTTTATCCCCTAATGATGGGCACCACTGTGTCCGAAACATGTCGGGAATTTTTTAAACTGAATGTTTAATAAATAAGTGGAGAAAAACTGCAGGATTTTCATTTTATCTTAATCTACGACTCCACTGCAAGTATGGAGTCTATTTCCAGTGTTTTGAATTTGTTTAAATCTTCAGCTACAAAAATTCTTCATATATGAAATTTTACTGAATATATTATTATTTAATAAGGAAACCGTTCTTAGGAGCCTCTACATGTTATAAATTACTGTATGCTGAGCCGCTACTGTCCGATACTGATTTAAATAATAAACGGATTTCGGTATTCAAGTGCACTGTTAGAATTAGATTTTTCTATGCAAGGAGTAATAACTGTATTAGATAAATTATGAATAATGCAATAACGCCAATAAGAGGTTTTAGTTGTATTACAATAGTGAACCCAAATCGCCTATTGTTTCTTAAGACAATAGGGAATTGATGTTACTATATCTGTTTAATACTATACGTTCTGTTGTTACGTTATAAACGATTAATTTATCCAAAAAAAAATACACCACCCTATAAGAGGTTTCACAAGCAACACACGATGGTTAAATAAATGTTTATTTTTGGTTAACGCCAGTTGTATATTTTGTAGTATGGTATAGTGTATACTATTTAAATACGTTTAATGTAATGAGATTTTTTTTTAATTTGCATATGTATTTAATAAATTAATTATTGTTTCATACACGTTAATGCATTTTTTATTTTTTTTAGATAGATACGCAAACTATAGATTTTCACCTGTAATTCTCTTATAAAGCATTTTTTTTCAGGCAATTAATTATTTTATGCAAAAAAAAAACCGTTTTTTATTAATCTTACCCTTGCCCCCCCACCCGCCCCACACAATTTACCAGTAAGAAATTGTTTTCAAAAATCATTGTTTTCCAAAATAATACGCATGAATAACAGCTTCTTTCGTCGTTAATATCTAATCTAATAACACGGTTGTTTATTTAAATTTGATATAATTATATAAATGTATATTAATAAATATATAATGCAAAAACAGTGCTATTAGATTGGATATTATAGACGAAAAATGGTGATCTTTCACAAGAATTTATTACTGGGCAAATGTGTGGGGTGGGTGGGGGGGTAAGGGTTGTGTTAATGAAAAACAATGTTTTTGCAGAAAATACATATTCATTATTTAATTTAATAACACTGTCTATTTAAATTTGATATAAATATTAAGCATAAAAACAGCGTTATTAGATTGGATAATATGAACGAAAAACAGTGATTTTTCAGATGAATTTCATCAAATATTTGAGGTGTAGTAATCGATTTTAAAAAGTACATAATATGTGAATCACTTACAAATTTTTTTTAAATGCGTACATTTTCTTCCTTTTGTAAACAGAATTACTGAAGACAGGCATCATGCCTAAGTGTAAAGACTTATCTGGTTATTTAAAAAGTAAAATAGTTGGTTGAACTATACCAGAAGGGTTATAAACAAATTGAAATAAGTAAAAATTTAAACATTTTAAAAGGCACTGTTTCAAAAATGATTGAAAAATTTGAAGAGAGGAAATGTTTCGGTAGCTCACAAGCAAGGAAGACCAAGAAAGTTGTCCAAAAGGGCTATGAAGGTAATGAAAAGAATATCGATGAACGACCCAAAGAAAACTTATATAATTATTTCTGGAGAAATGTGTGAAATGGGGATTTCTGTGTCTGCTCGCACGGTGAGAAGAAGGCTAAATGAAGTGCGGCTTTTTGGAAGAGTTGCTGTAAAGAAACCACTAATATCAAAGAAAAATAGAAAGGATCGCTTGAAATTTGCACCAGATCATCTTACCTAGTCTCACCAAAATTGGAATACTGTATTGTTTAGTGACGAAAGTAAGTATCAATTATTTGGGAGTGACGGGAGACGTTATGTCCGGCGACCAAAAGGTACAAGGTACATCCACAAATACCAAATGCCTATACGGTAAAACATGGTGGTGGAAGCGTAATGGTGTGGGGTTGTTTCTCCCGATCAGGTGTTGGCCCCCTGGTTAAAATTGATGGAATAATGAACCGTTTTCTATACAAAGACATATTGGAGAACAACATGTTGACTTATGCTGAGGAGGAAATGCCATTGAGATGGTTTTTTCAGCAAGACAACGACCCTATAAACACAAGTCCCAATTTGTGAAAAACTGGTTAAATGAACAGAGCATTGCTTTAACGGATTGGCCTTCACAGTCCCCAGATCTGAATCCCATAGAGAATTTATGAGATCATTTGGACGGGAAGAATCGAAACCATTCGATTTTAAACAAGGCTCAACTGTGGGAAATACTGCAAACTGAGCAATTTTTTGGCAATTATTTTCTGCAAAAAAACGTTTTTCATTAATCCTACCCTTGGCCCCCCACCCACCCCACACAACTTACCAGTAAGAAATTGTTTTCAAAAATCATTGTTTTCCAAAATAATACGCATGAATAACAGCTTCTTTCGTCGTTAATATCTAATCTAATAACACAGTTATTTATTTAAATTTGATATAATTATGTAAATGTATATTAATAAATATATAATATAAAAACAGTGCTATTCGATTGGATATTATGGACGAAAAACGGTGATTTTTCAAAAGAATTTATTAAGAGTTGTGTTAATAAAAAACAATGTTTTTGCAGAAAATATATATTCATTATTGAATCTAATAACACTGTTTATTTAAATTTGATATAATTTTATATATAAATATTAAGCAAAAAAACAGCGTTACTAGATTGGATAATATGGACAAAAAACAGTGATTCTTTAGAAGAATTTCATCAAATATTTGATGTATAGTAATCAAATTTAAAAACTAGTTATGTAAATTCGTTGCAAATTTTCTCCCTTTTGTCAACAGAATCGTATCTGATATACGTGTATATTCTACAGTTTAATAAATATACCTTGACCATATAGATAAATATACCAAAACCAAAAAATCGTCGAATAAATATATATTTAACGATAATAATATATGATATGTTGCTCGGGTCGTGTGTTATTTATGTGCGCTTAAAATCGAATAAATCATCAACTCGACCTTAATAAATCATCGACATTAAATAAATGTTATTGATCCTAAGTACCAAAAAAAAAATATATCAACGTTTAATCTGTTATAAAATATAAATCCGAAAAATGAAATTCGTCACGTAGGCTGCAATATCTGACGCAATTCCGCAAATATCAATTTTAAATTGTTTATGTATATGCAAATGTTTGTGGCTGCTGTACAAAACGTTATGCTAAAAGAAGTGTTCTTTTTAATTAGTTGCCGTAGGCGTCAAGTATTCAATCGCTATTTAAACTGATGCCTACATCGAGCCTTTGTAGCGATAAAACATAAAAATAGCGTTCCGAAAATAGATAAGTACAATGGAAAGATCATATAGTACAGGCCAAATAATAAATTAGAAGGCGAACTGGCATCGTAATTTTCTGTTTCCTTTTCGATCTAATCTGCCTTCATTAAATTAATTCCTTACGCAGGAAATCCGACGATGTGCGTTTGACGTACATGCGTTACCTTGCCTCTATCGATATTTATTACTTTTTCAGAAAGTGGTTTTGACGCACAAGAACACCAGTAATAAGTAAAGTCAAGGACGAAAATTATATGATTCAGTGTGACTCTATATATTTTCTATTTAATTATTTCTAATTAAACTTATAAATAATGTACATTAATCTTATAATTAAAGGCACCTATAAATAATACCTCTGTACACCTATAATAATGCTCTACTACTATTATTCACATAATATAACATCACATACAAAAAGTAATATATAAGCATCAACATCCAAGCCCAGATACGTACATCCAATAAAAACAATTAAAATCAAAATTTAATTTTTCCCATACTGGTTAACCATGCCCAAAACTCTATGCCTATTACCTATGTTGAGACATTAAGTCATTCAATTTTAAACGTGCTGAGATATTCATATTTGCTAACAAAACTAACAATAACCCAGAAGTGTAAAGACATCCAAAAGCAATCATGGCAGTATTTGATTTTGTACAATTTTTTTTAATTTCTCTCTGTCAAGTAACATGTTATAATATAATATTTTGGGCCTAGATAAATAATGGAATGCTGACTTATAGACTTATTGCTCTGTGGTACTGTGATATGCCTTCCCACATTCATTCTGGTTAAGTATTCATGAATTATTATTGAACAAACAAATTAGCAGAGCATAAAGTGTTTTAAGATTAGAAATTTCTCGGGAGTAGAGTTGATCTGTAGGTCTCCTAAACATAATTTTAATGACAGTATTTTGTATTATTTTCAATGACCCTAAATCGGACTTACATGTATGCCCCTCCTCAAACTGACATTCCATACCTAAGTAGAGGCTCTACTAGGGTTTTATATTATAAGAACCTTTCTTCAATTTTTATCAAGTAATTGGACAAGCACGTACTCTTTATGTGCCTTTAAAGTATAGAGCTATCTCAACTTATCTCTCTTGGTTTTAAAGATCTAAAACAACCTGTTAGGGCAAAAAATTGGAGCAGTGTCAGTTTTTTTCATCATTTTTCTTATTTGCTATCTTAATCATATTTGCTATTTTGTAATTTTCGTTCAGGATGTAAAAAGCTTGCCATTGAGTGTCGTCAATTTTTCCACCTATTTTATATATCAGTTTAATTTCCAAGATAGTGATCGCCTGGAAATAGTGTTTTTCTTCCGTAATGTGTCTAACTAAACCCAAAAAACATCATTTCATTCCCATCGTCTTTTAATTTTTAAACTGACATCTGGATATATAAATGAGAACTCGATTTTTCTACCTATTTTATATATCATCGTTTCAGGGTGCCCATTATAATGGCTAAATATTTTATACTTATAACTATGTAATAAAGCCATTTCAAAAATACAGAATTTGTGTCCATGGATTGCATAAATACAATTAGATATGTGCGTATGATGTTATGGAGTTTATCGACCCTCTGCCAACCCCTCTGTGACTTATCAATAGGAAGTGGTGCAACTTTTTGGTCAAAACGAAGAATTTATAATAAATGGCAGCTAGTTTTCCAATGATTCATTAACACTTCAAGGTCAGATCTGGGCTAAACATCTTTTTTTTTTAATATTTATTTTTTTATTGGTCAACATATAAACATGTCAAGTACATATTAGTAGCTAACAGTAATCTTAAGTAATATTTCTAATAAACAATACTCAGCTAAGCGTAATCTAAAGAGTGGGGCTAGGGTACTATCTCAAAATAATAATCCTAGCTGAAGACTTAAATTTATTTAAAGAAGTACCGAAAAAGCCAAGATCTTTAGCAAATCTATTCTGTTAATAGGACTATTTAGTAAATAGCAAAAGGGAATATGGAGAAGCGCCTGACATTGGGTTGTGTAAGAGGATACATGTATAGAGAAAAGGTACAGACACTCCGGACTTCTAACAATACCATTCTTTAAATTCAAAGCAAACATCAAAGAGTTAATACTCAAGTAGGACATGGTCTCAGAACAGGTAATATTCAGGCCCCGAATTCATAAGAGCACATCTGGCAAACCTGAGAAAATGCGCTGAACATTTTCCTGTCAATAAATGAGAAAATGAAGTGACCAAATTATATTGGAAAATTCAATAGATCTCTTCAGGTAAATATAATTCAAAATTCAGAATATGCTTTAATGTCAAAACAAAATATGCATTGTTGTTAACAAAGCCTAAGAAATACAATTAGTATACAAAATACAATACAGTAATAAAAAAACACAGGTAAAACCATCACCAGAGTGAAGCGTCATAAAATATACATTATAAAAAATTTTAGTTCCATAAAACTAAAAATTATAATGTTATACTAAAAAAATAACACATGAATACATTGAAATAAAGATACTAAAATTAAATTTGAAAGATGTGAATTGCAAACCTACTTAATAATTTGTATTAAAATACTTCAGAAATTTATTCTGTGAGGCTATAGTAGCCCTTTTTTAACAAAAAAGCTTTGGTAGAGCGCCTAAATTCCAAGCTATTGTTACTTTGGCGTATGGATAAGGGTAGATGATTGAACATTTTCATCATCATTTCCCATTCTCCTCATATTTCCCAGAGAGAGGTCCCAAAGCTAATCCTTGAGGGACACCTATGCTAATTTTCATTTCATTGGAGCTTTGACCCTGAAAATTAAGAGTCTGCACTCTCCCATCGAATATGAGTGGTACCACTCCAAGACCATTTCCCTGAACCCATAAACCTCCAATTTACTCAACAGTATACGGTGGCTCAAAGTCAAAGGCTTTAGACAAGTCACAAAAAAATGGGGCAGCACAATCACCATTGTTTAGTCCAAGATATAACTTTTCCAAAAAATTGAAAATAGCATCAGTCGTGCTTAGAGATGCCTGAAAGCCAAACTGCTGTAC
The DNA here is from genome assembly GCF_022605725.1 of Anthonomus grandis grandis. Classification (NCBI taxonomy): domain Eukaryota; kingdom Metazoa; phylum Arthropoda; class Insecta; order Coleoptera; family Curculionidae; genus Anthonomus; species Anthonomus grandis. The sequence goes on from NC_065558.1 coordinate 6,676,758, forward strand.
ACTTATAAGATTGTGCATATTTAAAAATGAAAGGACCTTATTTTAAATAAGTTTTTCCACAATTTTTGACAAAGTTGGTAGAAGACATGTTGGTTGAAAGCTTGAAGGATTATTTGCATCTCCACGTTTGTTATAAAGGGATAACACAAGCTTTTTTTAAACAAGAAGGGAAGGTACCTGTTAAAAATGATGAATTAATAGCTTCGGCCAAAACCTCGAAAGCTGTGTCTGGGAGAGCTAACAGCACTCTCAATGAGATATCATCATACCCAGAACAATTTTTATTATTAATTTGTCTAAATAACTCCTGAATATCTAATGATGAAATCGGAGCAAAAAAGAAAGCAATCTGAAGCACACAAAATCCACATGATCAGTGGAAGCATCATAATTCATGTTATCTCTAATATTGCAGTAGAACTCATTGATCTGGCTAGCATCAAGGATTGAAGTCTGAGCTGATAATAGTGACTTCAATGCTGACACATTGGTGAAGTCTTTGCAAGATCTCTTAATAAATCCACGCAGTTTATTAGCTCTATATATTGTGAAGTGGTGGGAAAAAGTAAGTCTCGGATCCAAAAAGACACCTAAATCCTTGATTGGGTCAGTTGCTTTAAGGGGATACCTTTGATAACATATTGACAAGAAGGGACGACCCTAACGAATAAACCTCATAAACCCACCTTTCTCAATATTTAATAACATTTCATTTAACTTTAAGGCAGAAATCCGACGAAAAATCTTCAATTCATCAGCAAACAACTCAGTCTAATAAAAATATTTCATTAAAAAAATAAACAAATTCTTCCAGGCAGTTGAAGAATTAAGAAACATTTCCCCCGAAAAAGTCTTATAGAACTACTTGAAGATGCAAAGACTAAGTTATAATAATATCCTTTATTTGCCAACAAAATCGTGACCGTCATACCTCGAAGGTATGACGACAAAGCAACGTCATACCTTCGAGGTATGACGTTGGAGGATCTAGCTTCCATAGGATACATTAATTTTTCTCATCTCGAATTCATAGAGGCAATAGCCTGATATAAACAAAATAACAAAATTTAAAATAAATATTCTAAACATCTAACATAAGTTACAATTATTATCTAAAAGTAAAATTATAAAAACATTTACTCTGCAAGCAGTGGTAAACAGCTTTTTTAAATCGGACTGTAGATTCAATGCTTCTAATATCAGCAGGTATATTCTATAAGCCCTGATGGCCATATAATAAGAACCCCTTTCATAGTAAGCTGACTTATGTAATGGAATGCGGATATCGTTTCTATGTCGTGTAATCATAGTCACATCATCAGTGTACATTGCCCTATTCTCAACAAACAAATGATTGTGTTTTTTCATAAATAATACCAAGGAAGAAAAGTATAAGGAGGGTAGGGTGAGTATTTTTAGTTTGCTGAAGTAAGGTCTAAGGTCTACAGGAAGTTCTGTACGTCAGGCCCAATAAACAACGAATGATACGCTTTTGCATTCTAAATATAAAGCTTCTCTTGCTGATCCTCAGCAACAGATACCATATTGTAAGATGTACCTGTCCGAAATAAAATAGGCAAAGAGATACCTGAGACACTACTACATCCCTTAATCTTCTAATCAATCCACACAAGCTAGCCAATCTGGAATAAAGGTTTATAATATGTTTCTCCCAATTTAAATTGGGGTCAATGTGTATTCCTAAGAATTTAATACTACAGGGATTGACTGCCCACCAGACCACACAAGTAGAGATTCTGAGACAACAATGACCTTCGAAAAATTAATCAACCCCATTTTACTAGAGTTTTATAAAGAAATATATAAAAAATATGCTCATGCAGTCACAGTCTGATGCCTCATAAAGAAATATGTATTGAGTTTCATGTGAATTGGATTTTTTCTAGTCTCTTTTCTGTCAGGTTGTGTCATGTGTATACGATTTGACCCACTACAATAGCTGATTCAGTTGTCGTTTTTTTTTGTTGCTTTTTTTTAAGGATGTATCACTTAATGGTGCCTCTTGCAGAGGTACTTTTGAAAAACGGCTTTTATAATTGAGATGCATCCCTCTTTGCTAACTTCACTTACATCATACTTATAGAATTGTTTTGTAATTTTTGAAATTGCCAAATAAATGTTTTGAATTTGAACATAAACTTCACAGTGGATAAATTAATAACAACTAGAACTTATATGATAAAAAATTTATTTATTCACCTTGTCTGTATCGTAGGATGAATAACCGGGCCTGGTCGGTTTTTTACTAAAAGTGAAATCCGATCTGCAGCTGGTGATAGCAGTGAACCGCGGAGATATTAATTTTTTTTTCGGAAAAAAAGACTTTTACACCTAATTTGTATGCAGACTTAAGCGGAAACGCGTGACCGGCTCGAAAAAGTCAAACTCGCCTTCTATGGTTCGTTTAAATAGACGCCCTAATGTTGATGGAAACGAGTTTGAATTGTTAAAAGACTTTCTGTCAATTTATCTTTAGTATGTATTTCAATCACTGCTAGGGGTTTCCCTATCAAGAGGCTTTTATTGAACCAGTTTGTGTACTAAAACAATTATTCTCTTCAGTGAAGAAATAAAATGAGATTTTATGTGTGTTTTATGGATGTCGTCGCATTGAGTTCTCAGAAACCCATAGAGCGGTCGTTCATCTTGTTCTCCACAAGAATTATCCACTTTCCCTCCTATTTATTTAAACTCTTTATGCCACATTATACAATCATTAAATAACGGCTGTTGTTGATCATCATCGTTGGTAAATATATTTTAAGATCGATTAAATGGCGAGTTAAAATCCAATTAAGGAGACCGTAATTCGAATTGTCTCGGCTGACATTTTCCGGCCGCGGCTTTCTCTTATAGATTTTTTAACGTTTTTACGTTATCGTTTTACCTAGGAATGAAATATTTGCATTATATTTAAACCACGGTGTTTGTATGTCATGGTGATTTAATAGCGTGCCGATACGCGGTTCTGATTTGCATCGCTCCCGATTAATTAATTTATTACGAATTATTGTTTGAAACAAAGGCATTTTAATAATTCGGCGATTATGCGATGGAAACAAGTGTGGGCAGCGCGCCTTCCGGACTCGTTTCTTTAATTCAAGGGAGTGCCTTTTTTTGCACTAGAGTCATTACAACCTATTTGAACTACAGATTTATAAGGATGAAACATTCAAAAGAAATATTATCCAAAAATTAATAAATCAATAAATAGGTGGCGTTACTTATTCTAAGGAAGACCCTTTAAAATGCAGTATTTAAATTGAGTCAAAAAGATTTTGATCTCTGGTAAAATTGCTGTCAAAATGTAGATTATATAGACTTAGCTATCATTGCATGAAAATTTCCGAGCAGGATATAATTTCACTTGAAGAAAATGTTTTTTACATATTACTAATATCATTTCTGAGGCCTCAGACAGTTGAGATTAACGGTGACAAGAACGGTATTGTTTGTTATACATTCCAAGCGCGTTTTATAGACGTAGATACCGGTGCTCCACAGGGCTCACTTTTATCCCCACTTTTCTTTATTGTGTTTTGCAACAGCTTAAATGATGACATTGGAGGACCATATCCAGTTTGCCGATAATAAATCATGCTTAATATCCCACAAGAACTGTCAAATAGCTTTAGACCTTGCAAATTCTACAGCCTTATGGATGCAAAAGCGCTGTGAGCAAAATCAGTTGGTCTTTAATTCAAGCAAACAAAATTCATTCATTTTCAAAACAAAGGGCAGACTTTGAAACTAATTGATAATGATATGCCCCTAAATATCGATGGAATTATTGTATATAAATCGGACGAAACTAAGTTTTCGGGTCTAACTTTACACAACACATGGTATATTGTGATATGGGCCAATAAGAGGTAAGTTACTTTGTTTCCCATGAGCATACCTGGAATAAAAAATACAATTTCTTGATTTCTAGTAATTTCTATCAAAAGAGTTTTCAGAGTAGTCCAATAATCAATAACTGGAAAATGTTGACTACCGGAACCCAAGATATTGACAATTTATTTTGTTACTTACAGGCCCTCGTAGAATTAAAATTCTCATTTTTTTTTACTTTTAGTAAATGGATTTGAGTCATTTCTTTTGAAATGACTAAAAGGGTCTTCAGAGTAGTCCACAAATTAATAACTGTAAAAACTTAACTATTAGAACCCAAGTTATTGAGGTTCCAAGAAGAGATAAGTTTTTTTGTTTCTTTCAAGCACTCTTGGAATAATAATGTTGGATAACCATAGGTGTTCCCCAAGGATCTGTTTTGGGGCCTATCCTCGTTTTGATCTATATAAATGACCTACCATTAACTGAACCATCTGGTAAATTCACCATTTTTGCTGATGACACAACAGTGGCATGTGCCGAAGATACTCTTGAGACCGTGGAGAGGAAATTGAGAGTATTGCAGGGGGGAATTCAGGAATGGTTTAACATGAACCGATTGCATCTCAACGCAGACAAGACCAACAAAGTTATTTTTTTTCTGAGACCAGCTGACATATCAAAGGATTTTTCTATTAAGTTTCTGGGAGTTTTATTGGATCCTCTACTTCACTGGCATTCCCACATTAATATTGTTGCCGGAAGGCTAAAAACATCTATATATGCCCTTCGTCGCCTAGGTGGATGTTTATCTGAATCTGATTTAAGAACAGCCTATTTTGGCACCTTCCATACCATAGCCACATATGTTATTCTAGCATGGGGTCATGCCCCACAAACAAAAAAGTTGTTTTTACTACAAAGAAGGGCAATCAGAATTTTGTGTAGGCTGGGTTGCAGGGAGGATTGTAGATCTGTCTTCTCTATGAAGGGAATACTTACCCTACCTTCCGTATATATATTGGAAAATTTTTTATGGGTACACAGGAATAGGGATCGGTATAAAGTACATGGTGATATACACAACTATGGTACTAGAAACACAAATAGGCTAGTTCCAATTTACCAACGCTTAACAAGGTGTCAGAGTGGTCCCGGATTTCTAGCTGTTAAGTTATATAACAAACTTCCTATCGACTATGTGGATTTAGATTTGGAACATTTTAAGAATAAAATAAAACAAATTCTAGTCTCTAATGCCTTCTATTCAACTGAAGAGTTTTTAAACTTCACATTCTATCTGTGATATTGAGTACCTACCTATATATTGCATTTTATTTAAGACATATGGTGATTGTGTATTATTCATAGTATGTATATCAATCATTGTGTTTTGGTTTTAATGAGTTTTATGTAGTGTTTTAGGAAAAATGTTCTTATCAATTTTTATAAACAGTCACCCTATTTTTTAACTTTGTAATTCTTGACTTGTGTGAATACTATTTTGTATATTGGCATTAATAAATTGATTCATTGATTGATTGATTGATAACAATTTCAATTTCTTCATTTCTAGTAAATGGTTTTAGTAGTTTCTTTTGAAAGAATTAAAAGGGTCTTCAGAGTAATCAATAAATCAATAACTTGACCATTAGAACCCAAGTTATTGACGTGCAAGTCAAGTTATATTTGTTACTTACAGGAACGCTTGGAATAAAAATTCCAATTTCTTGAGAACCCGAGTTATTAACCATGTTGATAAAATATGTGAAAAGATAATGTCGACAAACTTCGCTATTTACAATTTGAAAAACATACATACATTCATTACATGGCATAATGTTTTTGGAATCTCATGCAGAGTCAATAAAAAGAACATTTGTTATTCAAAAAATAATTGTAGGAACAATGTGTGGATCCGCTTTTCTAGAGTATTGTGCTTCTTTGTTTAAAAAATTAGGAATTATGACGATATACTCTCTTTACTTGTGATGTAAATATTAACAGTAATAAGACAAAACATTGAATCGATTTTGCAGTGCCTATAGACATTATACAATAAATTACCAGATGAAATTAAGACTATAGAGAGATAGAGGCAGTTCAAGCAGTGGGTGAATACCTCATTCAGATAGGCTTAATCTATTTGGTTTTAACTGTTCTATATTGCTAGCAGGTTTTTTCTGTTTCAATATATACCTAGTTTGATAAGTCTGTGTCTGTTGGTGTAGTTAGTGTTAAGTGGTGTGCCTTTTACTTTTTATTTTACTTAGCTCTAACTATTTTAATTTTAAACTTTTTAACTTAATCTTAATTTTAGTAGTTTTAGTACTTAATCTTAAATTGACAACCTTATATTACTTTATGTAAACAAAAGAGCAATAAATGAATTTGAATGTTTTAGCAACTGAATATAGGATGTACACAATAAGTGGGTCTACATCTAACTGTGTGATTAATTTTATTGGAAAGTTAAAGTCCTATGGTTGGAACCTTAAAAAATGGAATCCAATTTTAGACATGATGATTTATCGGAAAAAGTTTGAACCAATTACAAAAAAACATAAAAGTTTAAAAGCCAATGAAATTAATAGAACAGAAATAGGAAATAAAATAAGAAAAGAAAAAAAATGTTAAAACCCTATTGCAGCTCTATGATGAGAATTGGCAACAAGATGAAAAGTTCTCTTTTTTCAAAGAATTTTTGGAAATTTATTATAGCAGTTCATCACCAAACAAAAAGGAAAATGATGATGGAATAGTTATATAACTTTTATGTTTTAAAGTCTTGTAAGAAGTATTTGAAATAAAATATTGTTCTTTGCTTTAGTGCATTAGTTTTCGATGTAGTATATTACAAATAGAATAAAATCCTATAACATTTAGTTCAAAAAGGTTATTATCCATTTTTTCTTCACATTCACTGCTTCAAGCAAAAAATATAGTTTTCTATATAAAAAGCATTTTCAGTAATTAAATTTAATAATTCAACTGGCAAAAAAAAATTAAGTATTGAATTTTGTTTAGGAGTTATTTCTTATATAGTAATATGATACTTACATCCTCTTCCTCCAAATATCTCATTATAATCCTTAGTATTCGTTATATCAGCGATAGACTCTTCCTCTGGATCTGTTCCTGAAGTACATTCTTCAATAGTCACATCAACATCAAGGCTACCGCTCTTGTTCAAATTCACAGGTCTTTCACTTTTTGTGAAACTTTTTCTCAGTTTTGGGTGTTGCACCAAGGGGCTGGTGGGTAAAGGTGCTTCTTTGAATTCAGCGGGACACCCCATTGGTAGGCATTTCTTCAGGTCTACGATGTAAACCTGGACATTGGTCAGCTTGATTGATGCTCCAATCTGATGAAGGATGATATAGAGTCATATTTAAACAATTTAGCAATGGTTTGTGTTAGATCTAAAATTTTATAAAGTCTCTAACAAGTTTCTTTTGACAAGTTTCAGAGCTGAAGAATTAAAAGAAGGATTTTTAAGGTAAAAAATTTAGCTTTGCGGAGGTCTCATAGACTATCAAGTAAATTTAAGGGATTATTTCAGGTGGAGAATTTAGGTTTTTGGTTTCTGTAAGACTTAATAAAAGCCTTATTTAAAAACTTAGAGGACCATATCTTATAACAGGCTGGCAAATTTCCCATTTTGTGCCTCAGTACTTTTATTTTCACACAAAAATAAAAATGTTCAATGTTAAATTACCTTGAAAATTACAAACTCATTTCTACCAATAGACTCGCTAATGACCTGAGTCAATATGGTATCTAGAAAAATTAATTTTTCATGGTTAATTATGTGCTGAAGTATGTTAAAGTGATATTTTTACATACTATTGAGTGTCATTTACTAGGTTAGGTAATATGGTGTTAATTGCTTCAGTTAAATTATGATGGTACCTCTACAAGGCCTGATGCTTTCACTGAAAAACAGAGATTTGTAAATAATGAACAATTGCATTGCTTTATCACTTTTTTGAAGTGGTTACTGTAACCATTTATCTGAAAAATTTACAATTCCATTCAAGTTTAATTAAGTTTTAATGTTGACATATACTACCTTTAAGAACATAGATATATAATGTAAATTTGAAAAGTTAGAAAACCATCCATTCATTGTAATTGCTTATCTAAAAAGATAGATAGTCATTAAGATCACCATAAAATTTTAAATTTATTATATATTTCACAGGCAATTGTGATGGTGTTAGAATAGGCGTTATTAGTTTTAAGCTGTAATTGAATATCAAAAAAGTCAAAATAAAATAAGACACATATTCAGTGTAACAAAGAATGTACTAATATGCAAAATTCAATTTCCTGAAAACTGTGATGTTCACTCTTAAATTGTATCTAACTCCCCAAATAAACCGCATGAATTGACCCAATAGTTACATCAAACTCTTGTTAGCTCAATTATTTTATTCCCACATTTTAAATTAAAGCACAATAAAAGTATGCAAAACAGATTTCACAACAAAAGCATGTTGCTCAACCAGCACCAAGTTTGGCAAGGTTGAAGACAAGGCAATTCTTCTTATAGTAAGATTACAGTAATCTTGTAGCATGCAAAAACTACTTTATATTTGTCACAGGTTTTTACTTTGGTAATAAAGAACTTCCTTGAAATTTATATCTGAATCAGTTTCTAACGAATCACAAGTTGCACACTTACCAATTGATTTTGAGCAGTAGAAATATCACAAAGCCGCCCCCATGGCACATGAACAGTATCAAAACACCTACTAGGTTCCCACCCCAATATTTTTAAATATCCTTGCACTGCACCAAACAAACAGTCTCCCTCTGGATTAAAATGTATTGCATGCACTACAGCTCTAATATCACTTTCTGTAGACCTAATACTTGAGACTAAATTAAAATTTTCTAAGTCAAAAAGTTGCACATTACAGTCTTTGCCAGCAGTGGCAAGCAAGAACTCTTTGGGGTGATATTCAATACTAGTAACACTTTGTAAATGTTCATTAAACTCTTTGACCACTCTACGCACTCTCCAGTCCCAGATTTTCACTGTCGAGTCATCACCACCCGAGGCTATCCACTGACCGTCAGGACTCCATTTAACACTATTCACTGGCCCCCTATGTCCGCTGTAAGTGTTCAGAACTCCCCTTTGTCTAGTGTCCCAGACTTTAATTGTACCATCTACACTGCTTGATGCAAGCAGTTGTCCGTAAGGGTTGAAGTCTATGGATTTTATTGTCAACCTGTGGCCATCTAAAGTCCTAACAAGTTTGGCTGCTTCAAGGTCCCACACTTTTAAAATGCCTTCTCTGGAGCCTGAACATACCAGTTCTTCCAGTTCATTGAATTGAACACATTTTACTGGGGTCGAATGGCCACTGAGAGACATGAAACAGCTTGGTTTGCCAACAGCCCATAGGTTTACTTTTTTGTCATCGCCTCCTGTTACCATTACTCTACCAGATTTGCGACCTAAAGCCACACAGTTGACATTGGAATTATGCGCCTGGAAGTCCTCTACAAAAGAAAATTAATATTATGTGTATTGTGGAAAAAAAGAATAATATACAGAAAGCTCTTATTTAGTCATTTTGTAAATGTTCAATAAGATAATATTGATCACTATAAGCAGTATATTTATAAGCAGTTCTTAGCATTAAGCTTTGAAATTTACAGTGTGGTAAGGTCAAAGGCATGGTATTCTTTGAAATGCAATTATAGTGATTTAAAAGTCTTTACACTTTTCTAATTAACTTAGAGGCTCATATGTATCCGAGGGTGCTATGTATTTAATTGGATATGTAGTATGTGAAAATTTTGATTATGTTACTTACGGAGTTTCCAGGAGCGTTTGTTAAGTAAGGAAGCCATGGTAACAACTTTCGCCTTCGCCTAAAAGCGGGTGCGTTAATTGGCTTCAAAGAAGCATTACCGTACAAAAATAACTCTGTTTTTGCCACACACAAAAAACGCTCAGGAAATGCTTCAGCCAGTTTGCAGAGTGTTGAACAAAACGCGGCACGACGAACTAATACATTCTACTTCACGCTGTTAGTTTACCTGTACCGACCCAAAAATATGTAATAAACAATGAAAATAACGTTTTATTAATTCGATAATTCGCGTAAAACTAACAAACTGGCTTTTTCCTCAACAAGTTCAATGTTTCTGTGTGGTGTGGGTCTGGCCGCTGTTAGTGCCATCTGCTTACTGTCAAATCAGTTTGACGTTTATGTGACGTGCTGGTTGACGTTTTGCCATGGAGATGTTTGAGAAATCGATATTTTGATGTTTGACACTAAAGTTTCAAAATGGCGGATGAAAGCCATCTTGAAATACATTATTGTATGTAATACGAACATTATTGATTAAACTAAACTGATACTAATTGATATAAATAAAATGATTCAAATTTAACATCATTTTTATTCAACATCTATATAGTATTGCATCAATTAGGATGAAATCCTAATGATCCTAATCCTGGTCATTAGACTAAAAACAATAAATTTATACAATCTTACAACAGCAATTTCTTCTACTTGATAGTTGATACTAAAATTTCTTCATTTCTTTAACTATGTGCCCTATAATAGAGTAAAACTTAATTTATTATATTCTTCTTTTGCCTATTAAGTTTTTTTTTTTAAGAGGTTAGGAATTCTGCAAACAGACACCAGAGAAAAACAAACCACCACAGTGGTTTGTTTTTCTCTGCAGACACCCTGGACGCTGGATAGGGGTTATTCCTGTCAAACGTCCAGGGTAGTGTGGGGTTGGAGTTGGCCATGCCCCAATCCACTAAAACCCATTCCTCTGGTCAAGTTTTCAGGGTTAAAGCACACTGATTACGTAATTAGTCAATATTTTAAGGGATTTAGGCACATTGCGTACATGCTTAGTCAAATTTTCAAGGAAAAGGTGCACTGGCTAAGTACTTTGGCAATATTTCAGTGGTATACAGTATCAATATTTATGAAAAATTGTACATAAAAATACAGTTGCGTATAATAGAGTCATATATATAATGATTAATAATACTTCTTCGAGGTCTATAATATATGCTCTTTCTAATTATCTTAGACTAATAAAAAATACAAATCCTCCATTTTAAATTACTATTTTTTTTTATTTTTATTTGTCTTAAATGTGTCCATAGTGTCATCCATCCCCAAAATTTTTGACAGCCTTGTGTTTGCCCATTTGAATTGGCAATGTAGAGAAATTATTGTTGAGGAACAGCATGGTTTTAGAGGTGGTCGGTCCACTCTTACAAATTTACTCATATACTACAACAAGTTGTCTTGGAGAGGGGGTATCAAATTGATGCTGTATATACAGACTTCTCCAAGGCGTTTGACAAGGTAAATCATTTGTTATTAATTGAAAAATTGAGAAATATAGGTTTTTTTGATAGATTGCTAAAATGGTTGCTTAGCTTTCTTAGTGATAGAAAGCAAGTGATTAAACTTGGTAATTTTATGTCTAGGGTGATTGAAGTTTGTTCTGGAGTGCCACAAGGCGGACACTGCTCTCCTTTGCTATTTACTTTGTTTATTAATGACCTTAGGGATGTCATGGCGTATTGTGAATTTTTAATGTTTGCTGATGACCTCAAACTTTTCTTGGTTATTATGAATGAACTTGATATCAGCCTCTTACAGAAAGATCTTGATGGCCTTTCTCTGTGGTGCCAAAATAATTTGTTGGATTTGAATATTAATAAATGCTTCCAAATTTCATTTCATAGGAAAAAAAGTAGGATACCATCATTTTACACAATTAACGGCCAGAAACTTCAATTAAAGGATGTTGCTAAGGATTTAGGAGTACTGTTTGACACGAAATTAAACTTCTGCAATCATATAGACCAAATAGTAGTAAAAGCTAATAGAATGTTGGGTTTTACGCTTTGAAATTGTGAGGGGTTATCATTGCAGGCTGTCAAATCTGTATATGTGGGATTGGTACGATCACAGCTTGAGTATGGCTCAATTATCTGGACTCCCCAGTATAATGTCTATAAGTCATTACTGGAGAGTGTGCAAAACAAATTTTTAAGATATTATAACTACATGTTTAATTTGGATCTTATTGCTTATCATGATTATTCCCAAATATTGAATTATGTTAAAGTTTTGTCTTTGGATAAATGAAGAACAATGTTTGACATCTGTTTTATCTATAAGTTGTTGAATGGTATTATATCTTGTCCGGATTTACTTTCCCAAGTTAAATTTTCTATTCCTCAGAGACAAAATAATTTATTTCATATTGGGTTCCATAGAACCAATTATGGTAAAAACTCTTTTTTGGTGAGATCTCTAGATTTTTTGGATCGGGAGGAGAGGCTAGATGTTTTTGGCAATTCATATGGGTCTTTTAAGGGTAGTTTAATGAAAATTTTGAATACTTAGTATTGTTTATTTAATACTTTTAATTAATATGTTGTTTGATGGGTAAACCAAGTGAGAATTTATGTTCCTTCGGAGGTTAGACCTGTAAATCTTTTACCAACTGTAGATAAGATCTTAGAGACTATAATTTGTAATCAATTGAGGGATTATCTTGAGAAAAATCATTTGTTGTTTGAGGGACAATCAGGATTCAGAAGTCAATATTCCTGCGAATCTGCAATCCAGTATGTATGTACAAATTGGAGAGAGAAAATGAACAATGGTGAAATAGTTCTTGGTGTATTCGTAGATCTTAAGCGTGCGTTCGAAACCATTGATCGTAGAATTCTTTTAAAGAAAATGAGGCTTTATGGTATTGATGATTATGCTCTAAGTTGGATTGATAATTATCTAAAGGACAGGTTTCAAAGGACAAAAATAGGACATAGGGTATCTCAAAAAAAGGAAAGTGTACTGGGTGTACCCCAAGGAAGTGTTTTGGGGCCCTTATTGTTTATTCTTTATATAAATGACCTGAATAGGATATTAAATAGATGTTTTATACACTTATTTGCAGACGATACCCTCATATCCGTCTCTGGAAAAGATTATTTAGAAATTGTAAATATATTAAATAGTGAGCTTAATGTGTTGTATGATTGGTTATGTAAAAATAGATTAAAACTGAATTCTTTAAAGACTAAATGTATGGTAGTAGGATCAGTAACAAAATGTAAATATTTTTTCGATTTAGGATTGTCTTTGTTCATAAATGGTTCACCTATAGAGTTTGTGACTGAAATTAAATATTTAGGTGTAATCCTTGATCCGCAATTAAATTTTTCAAGTCATGTAAATTATTTATGTAAGAAAATAGGAAAAAAAGTAGGGTTTTTTAATAGAATATCGTATGTTGTTTCTAAATGGTCAAATATGTTAATTTACAAAACTATAATTTTACCTCACTTCACGTATTGTAGTTTATTATTGATTTCTTGCAACAAAGAAGAGATACAAAAATTACAAATACAGCAAAATAAAATAATGCGTGTATTATTGAATTGTAGCAAATATGTGCCGACTAAAGACATGTTAAATTCTTTAAATTCGTTAAATGTTGAGCAAAACATGAAAAAGGCAAATCTTTCTATTGTTAATAAAATTAAAAATAACTTATTGCCAGGGTATCTCAACGTTTATTTAAAAAGAAGAGTACAATTCCATAACTATAACATTAGATCTAAGCAAAACTTTAACATTAGGCAGGTAACGACATCCGCGTTACAAAAAACTTTGTTTTACGAGGGACTGTGCATGTTTAATAAGTTGCCTGAGGAGGTAAAGAATGCACCAAGTGTACATATGTTTAATAGGGGACTATTTGTTTATTTATGCAATCAAAATTAATTTTCTGTTTTCTGTTAAGTAGATATAAGTAGCCAAGTGCTAAATAAAAAGATTATTTATTTATTTTATTATTTTATCCTAATCTGTTAGTTGATACAAAGATATTTCTTTTTTTTTTGTTTATTTACTTTAGAGTCTTTTTTTTAGTAAGTACTTTAACTCTTAATAGTTTAAGTAAGGATTATTAACTATTGCCATAACTGTATTTTATAATTTATTTTTTTTTGTAATGAGGGTTTCCCGTTTAATGAATAAAAAAAAAATATATAATAATTATTGGTTATAACTAAAATTTGCCTTCCAATATGGATTCAAATCAAAATGGCCGCCTTTTCAAAAAATTTCAAGCAAATTACGTTATCGCTTAACGTTAAAATGTCCGTTTTACCTCCCTACCCGAAATAACGGATCCGCATTAAGTCAATCGTGACGTTTGACATTGATTTAATTTTATATTTGTAATGGACTAATGGACATTTTTTATCCCTAGTACACAATAAGAGAAAAGTAATTAAGCGGTTTTAATCTGGTATTACATAAATAAATAATGACGTGTACAATTTAACAAAACCGCCAGTTTACTTATTAACTTCTTAAACTAAATTATTTCAGTTCTAAAACTACTTAATATAGTTGAAACATGGCTTATGATTTATTTCGCCAGGTTTCAAGCATAGTTTTCACCCCAAAATGCTTTGATAATTATTTTCTCGACTTTAATTTTACTGATGGTAAGTTGATATATTCCTAAAACTGCATAACTACTATCTTCTAATATGATTGTTTTTTTAGTTCCTTGTTTTAAGACCACACTAAGCAAGGTTCTTGGCCTAGGATTGATTCTTGGTTCAATTCTAGTGAAAGTCCCTCAAATAGTTAAAATTATTAAAAGCAAAAGTGGAGAGGGCATCAACTTGTTTAGTGTCAGTTTGGACCTTACGGCCATCACCATTTATATGGCCTACAGTTTTGTCAATGGTTTTCCATTCAGTTCTTGGGGAGACACATTCTTCTTAGCAATACAAACTGTTTTAATTGGTTCACTTGTGTTATACTATTCGGGGAAAGTAGCTGAATCCATTTTATATTTGGCACTTTATCTAGTAGCATGTTTTGTTCTTATGGGAGGAGTGACTCCTATAAATGTATTGTGGACATTAACCTCAATAAATATAATTATAGTAGTAATGGGGAAACTGTTACAAGCAAGAACGAACTATATGAATGGCCACACTGGACAGCTAGCGGCGATAACATTAGTGATGCTTTTCGCTGGATCTCTAGCAAGAATTTTTACTTCAATTCAGGAAACTGGAGATACTATAGCTATATTGACTTATGTGGCTAGCACTGCTGCTAATGCTGTCTTAGTGATACAGCTTGTGTATTACTGGAAAGCTACAGAACAAATGAAGAACAAAAAGAAGAAAGAATAACAATTTAAATAGGGCATACATTTTAAATAGCTACATTTATTATATTAAAGTCAAGATGGTTTTAAGTAGTGTCCATTATTTTCAGGAACCTTTTAAAGACTTAAATGCTTTTAATTTTGCCACAAATTTTCAGCTTTTTGTTAATTGGCAAGGGAGTTTAACGAAGGTTTTTAACAGTGAGTATATATTTTATGACAGGCATCAATAATTGGGGCACTTTTTCACTGTAATAAATTTAGTATCTCTTGGGAGCTTTATTTTTAGTATTTAAACTATCTGAATCAGACTATAAAGTAAGAAAAGATATTTGTCTTGGTTGCCGGGTGAATAAAATGTCAGGGAATACAGCTGTTACTTATAAACAACCCGCTTGATGTTCTAATTTAATTTACAAACAAATTGATAACTTATGTCATTATTAAATAATTTTTTACGGATTATTACATAAGGTTTACTTTTTGGAATATGTAAGCTTTAGAGCATATACGTACCGTAAAAACTGTAAAAAGTATATGTTAAAAACACAACCTCTTAGGGTTAGGACTCACATACCAAATTTATACGGGCAAAACCACTTTAGAGGCTAAACCGGGTTAGAAATTCAGTTTGGCTAGTATTTACAATAGACTCATTAGAGGATTATTCAAATTCAAATATGCTTTATTGTTTGAACAAAATATTGTTATAAACAAAGCTTCACCTAATCCTAAAGAGACAGAGTTACAGGGTTAAAATTATATTTAAAAATACAAGTTACAATCAACAAATCAAAGTTAAACAGTTAAAATTTACATTTCTTTTTTTTTTCCTTTCTTCCTCCTTTCCTTCCTTTTTTTGTTCTTCCTTTCTTTTCCTTTCTTGAATTAATAAAATCAACTATATCTAACTTTTCTTAACTAAGTACAGTTCAACATTTAGGGTAGGTCTCCCTTAATTAATTAAAATCTGATTGTCGTTGAAATATTCAGCCACAGAGTAATAAGCTCGACCACTCAGAAATCTCCTCAAGAGAAACTTAAATTTGATGAGAGATTTTGCACCTCTAATGTCCTCTGGTAGGTGGTTAAAGATTTTTATACCTTCATAAAAAATTGATCTCTTTACCAAGGCAGATGTTGGAATGGGAAGCCGCAAATTATTCCGCTGGCGGGCGTCATATCGTGGATTCTGTAGGACAAACCTGTATTTATTGGAGAAAATAAGGCATGCCACCTCCTGTATGTATAGGCAGTAGATTGTAAGACTGCCCTCCCTGATAAAATATGGTCGGCATGATTCCCTAGGTGATATCCCGCATATATAACGCACAGCACGTTTCTGTAGAACAAACAACATCTGTAGAAGATAGTTGCTTGCACTACCCCAAAAGCAGACACCATACCTGAGATGGGACTCAATCAGGGAAAAGTACACGGCTCTCCCAATCCCCATGCCAAGCTCCCGACAGGCCACCCTAACAGCAAAACAACCCGCAGAAACCCTATTGCTGAGACTCCGTATATGTGTTGCAGTATATCAAAAAATGTTTCACCATAATATATGTAGCGCCATCTATACATTTATATGTACATGTGCCCATGACATCACTTTTGTTGTTTGCACGGTTGTCGACCTCCTAACTTTATGTATTAAAGAAGTTGTTAGTAGTACGTATTAAAACTCTAAACCAGAAGCGTTGCTTTTATTTTGCTATTCCCAAATCCACAAATTTCAACAGGTTATGGGCCCAGGCACCCATCGCCAAGGCACCCTGTGTAAAGGGGATTAGTCCTAGTGTGCGTTGAGGGTTTTTTAGCAAAATTCGCAGTGGTAGTTTGTGAGTTTTTTGGTGCGATAATCGAAACGTTTAGTGAACGTAATGGCGTCAGCGGCGAGCTATTTAGCCAGTGTTCCAAAACTGTCGGGTCGTGAAAATTATTACGAATGGGCTTTCGCGATCGAGAACGTTCTTATAATCGATGGTTTATCGAAGTGTTTGGAAGCAAATGGTGAGACAGATACGGAAAAGTTAAGTAAAGCGAAAGCAAAGCTTTGCCTCTCCATTGATTCATCAATTTATGTCCATATTCGAGACGCGAAAACGGCTTTAGAAGTGTGGGAAACCTTAAAAAAGCTGTACGGTGAAAAGAGCTTCACCCGAAAAATAGATCTGCTAAGAATCCTTATAAATCTCAGGTTAGATAACTGTGAGAATATGGATAGCTACATCGGGCAAATGATCGAAACAGCGCAGAAATTAACGCGTAGTGGTTTCGAAATCAACACGGAATGGGTTGGTTCTCTCCTTCTTGCTGGGTTACCAGACAGGTTCACCCCGATGATAATGGCGATCGAGCACAGCGGCATTGAAATTACAGCTGATGGTATAAAGTCTAAGCTGATCGACATGCAGAAAGATGGCGCTGGCAGGCACAACGATAGTGAGAAATCTACAGGAAGTGCTTTTGCGGGTAAAGGCAGTTTTTCGAAAAAACCCAGAGAGGGCGCTGCAGGTTTTAAAAAGGGAAACTTCAGTACGAAAGGTAAAGAAGTAATTTGTTTCGAATGTAAACAAAGTGGCCATTATAAAAACAAGTGTCCTATTTTGAAGAGAGATTTTGATGTTTTTCGAAAATCACAGAAAAAGCCGGACGATAGAAGTGCTTTTAGTGCAGTGTTCTTGAATGGCAAGTTTAACAGTTCGGATTGGTATATCGACTCAGGAGCCAGTGTTCATTTAACGTCAAGAAATGACTGGTTAAAAAATGTAAATAAAGGAATGGAGCTGGAGGAAATTTTAGTGGCCAATAATCAGAAGGTTTCTGTGTTGTCTGCTGGTGAGATTGAGTTAACCACAGTGGTAAGTGGTAATTTAAATCATGGTATTTTAGTAAAAAATGTACACTATGTTCCTGAACTTACTACTAATTTACTGTCTGTTAGCCAGTTAATAAAGAACGGCAATAAAGTTGTTTTTAATAAAAAGGGCTGTGAAATTTTTAATGTAAAAGGTATATGTGTGGCTACAGCTGATTTAATAAATCATGTATACAGGCTTAATTTTTTAAAGGAAAATGCTGTATGTCCAGCATTTGCAGTATATTCACAGAATGGTTGTGAGTTGTGGCATAGACGTTTTGGACACATAAACTATAGGGATTTAGGTGTGATGAAAAATGGGGCAGTTAAAGGCTTAGATTTCAAGGGGCAATCTGGGTCAGGTGATCTATGTCAAGTTTGTTGTGAGGGGAAGCAGGCCCGGTTACCATTTAAAATTAGAGGAAACAGTGCTACAGAGTTGTTAGAGATTGTGCATGGAGATTTATGTGGTCCCATGGAGGTACCGTCAATAGGCGGCTCTAAATATTTTTTGGTTCTAGAGGACGACTTTAGCAAAATGGTGTTTGTTTATTTTTTGAATGCTAAAAGTGAGGCTTTGGATAGATTTAAGCAATTTAAGTCGTTTGCAGAGACCCAAAAAGCACAGAAAATAAAAATCTTCAGGTCTGACAATGGAGGAGAATTTTGTAGTTCTGATTTTGAATCGTTTTTAGGGAAACATGGTATTGTTCATCAAAAAACTAATCCCTATACCCCACAGCAAAATGGTACGTCAGAGAGGATGAACCGGACACTAGTAGAAAAGGCGAGGTGTTTGTTATTTGACGCTGATTTTCCCAAGCAGTTCTGGGCGGAGGCAATAAACACAGCTGCTTACTTAAGAAACAGGTCTGTGGTATCAGGACTAGATAAAAAGACTCCATATGAAGTCTTTTATGGTAAAAAACCTGATGTTAGTCATGTTCGTATCTTTGGTAGTGAGGTTATGATGCACATACCCAAAGAAAAAAGGTTGAAATTTGACAAAAAGGCTGTTAAAATGTTCCTGGTTGGATATGGTCAAGATATTAAAGGCTATAGGCTCTATGATCCAACTAAAAGGAGCGTAATAACTAGTAGAGATGTAGTCATTAATGAAAAGCCTAAATTGTTAAAAAACTTTGAGTTTTTAGATTCTTCAAGCACTGATTTTGAAGAGGATTTGGTGTTTACAGAGGAGTTACCTCAAGTGGGGGACACAAATATATTTCCAAACCTAAGTGTGCAGTCTGACGAAGAATATCTTGATGTACAAGACAATATTGATTTAAGTGACCCGGAATATTTGCCTGAAAATGTTAACTTACCTGAAACTTCAAGGCAGTCAAGTAGAGTCAGAAAACCAAAAGTGTATGAAGATTATGTATCATTTCATTGTAAAAAGCAGTCAGAAGTTAATCTTGAAGATATCCCATCCAGTGTGATTGAGGCTCTTTCCAGACCAGACGGGGATAGATGGAAAAAGGCCATGGATGAGGAAATGAGGTCTTTTGAGCAAAATGAGGCATGGGACTTGGTTAACCTTCCTAAAAGTGGTACTTTAGTGGAGTGTAAGTGGGTCTTTAAAACCAAAATCGATTCTGAGAATAAAGTGTGTTATAGAGCGCGATTAGTTGCAAAGGGTTATACTCAGCGTGAGGGTATAGACTATGATGAAACCTTTTCTCCCGTTATAAGGTATTCAAGTTTGCGTTTGTTGTTAGCATTATCTGTTAAATTGGATTTAGAAGTTATTCACTTGGACGTGAAGACAGCCTTTTTAAATGGTGACTTGAAAGAAACAGTATTCATGCGTCAACCAGAAGGTTTTGTTAGTAAAGGCAATGAAAATAAAGTGTGTTATTTGAAAAAGGCCATATATGGGTTAAAGCAGTCTTCTCGTGCCTGGTATCATAAAGTGAATGAAATCTTAGTCGGATTGGGTTTTAATAAATCAGATTATGAGTCTTGTGTGTTTATAAAAAGAGTTGATAAAAGTTTAGTCATTGTAGCACTCTACGTGGATGATTTCGTGGTTTTTAGCAATGACAGTAAGCAAACTGATTTATTGAAAACCGAATTGAATTCTAATTTTAAGATTAAGGACTTAGGCCAGTTAAAATTGTGTTTAGGTATGAATATTCATAGAAATAAGGATAGCCTAACATTAAACCAGAGTAGTTATATTGATCAGTTACTGAGAAAGTTTAATATGTCGGAATGCAATGTTGTCAATACACCAATCGATGATTTTGATTTTAGTGAGAGCTGTGACTCAGAAAAAGTTCATAATCCTATGTATCAGAAATTAATTGGTAGTTTGATGTTTCTGGCAGTTTT
The DNA here is from genome assembly GCF_022605725.1 of Anthonomus grandis grandis. Classification (NCBI taxonomy): domain Eukaryota; kingdom Metazoa; phylum Arthropoda; class Insecta; order Coleoptera; family Curculionidae; genus Anthonomus; species Anthonomus grandis. The sequence continues at coordinate 6,697,027 of NC_065558.1, forward strand.
GACAAGACCTGACATAGCATACAGTGTAAGTTTTCTAAGTCAGTTTAACAATGATCATAGTGAGTATCACTGGAAATGTGCAAAAAAGATTTTGAGATATTTAAAGGGCACAAAAGATCTTTGTTTGACTTATAAGAGAGATAATTCGGATTTGACAGGTTTTGTTGATGCTGACTGGGGGTCAAATAAGATAGATAGAAAATCATATACTGGCTTTGTTTTTAAACTCTCAGGCGGAGCAATTTCTTGGAAGAGTATAAAACAAAAAACAGTAGCACTTTCGAGCACGGAAGCCGAATATATGGCTTTAGGTGAAGCCACAAAAGAGGCTAAATATCTAAGAAATTTGTTGTCAGAAGTTCAAGGAAGAGTGGATTCTGTTGTTTTGTATAATGACAATCAGGGAGCTCAGAAGTTGTGTAACAATCCAGTCTTCCATGAAAAGACAAAACACATAGACATAAGACACCATTTCATAAGAGAAGCTGTACAAGATAAAATTGTTAATTTAAGGTATTTAAGTACAGATGAAATGTTAGCCGATATTCTTACCAAAGGGCTAAAAAATGTTAAAAATTCTAAATTCCGACAAGGTTTAGGTCTGTATGTTTAGATATTTTTTTGATAAGTGGGGGTGTTGCAGTATATCAAAAAATGTTTCACCATAATATATGTAGCGCCATCTATACATTTATATGTACATGTGCCCATGACATCACTTTTGTTGTTTGCACGGTTGTCGACCTCCTAACTTTATGTATTAAAGAAGTTGTTAGTAGTACGTATTAAAACTCTAAACCAGAAGCGTTGCTTTTATTTTGCTATTCCCAAATCCACAAATTTCAACAATATGGTCCTCAAACTTAAGCTCCTTGTCAATCACCAGACCCAAAAACTTATTGTTAGAATAAGGCGGGACAGGGCAGTTAGCAATAAGAATATTATCAAGACTACGGTTATTTGTAAAACAAATTAGTTTGGTCTTCTCTGGATTTAATGATAGTAAATTTTCCCTGAACCACTCATATATAAGTTGAAGATCAGCCAACATGGCTATTCTCAAAGAGTCGGTATCATACCCATGCCAGAGAACGGTGGTGTCGTCAGCAAAGAGCGTGAATTTTCCCTGGATATTAAGTCGGATGAGGTCATTAATATATAGGAGAAAAAGTATTGGTCCCAGTACCGACCCCTGAGGTACTCCCCAGGCAACAGATTGATATTCAGAATACTCCGACCCCACACACACTTTCTGACGACGACCCTTTAGATATGAACAAAATCAACTCGCCGCCAAGCCCCTAAAACCATAGTGGAAGAGCTTCCGCAGCAGAACCTCGTGACTGACGCAGTCGAAGGCTTTCGACAAGTCACAAAACACAGCAGCGGAAACTCCACCACCGTTAATCTGACAGTAGACATCACTCATAAAGTTAAACATTGCGTCATTTGTGTTTTTATTTTCTTGAAAGCCAAATTGAGAACCACTAAGAATAATCTTTGATTTTAAATAAGACATCACACGTTTTTTAACCAATTTTTCAATAATCTTTGAAAGTGTGGACAGAAGGGATATTGGTCTAAAGTTTGATGGTTCAGCGAGGCTGCCCGTTTTATGAATTGGGATAACCTTAGCAGATTTTAGGCAAGCGGGAAAGGTGCCCATAACCCATGATGCATTTATAGCTTCAGCAAGGACACTCAGAGAGATGTCCGGCATGTTCAGGAGTATTTTGGCAGATAGGCCATCCTCCCCGGCTGAGTTTTTGTTTTTTATAGAAGTTAATACCTCCCTAAGCTCAACCAAGTCTGTAGGTATAAAGAAAAATGATCCTTGAATACTGGTGCCTGACAAATAAGTAAGTGGATCTGTTGTTGGGAAACCCAAATCTTTATGGATTTTATCAGTAATTCCAATAAAAAAGTCATTTATATGACTAGCAGAACATTCAGGGACTGCCATGGAATAATTGCTGTATGATTGACGGATATCATTAACAATTTTCCAGCATTCTTTAGACTTGTTTGTGGCCTTATTTAGGCAATTTGAGTAGAAGGATCTTTTGGCGATTTTTATTAGTCGCCGATACAAAGACCTATAAGAGTTAAAATATTGATGAAAAGCCGGGCAATTCGTGAACTTTCTTAATGTGTGAAAAATCTCAAATTTCTACATGAAGTTTTAAGTCCCCTAGTTAACCATGACTTCTTGTTCTTTTTTGGTCTAATTTTCACCATGGGAAAAGAGATATCAAAGAGGTTTATCAATTTCCGGTGGAAACACGACAATGGATCCGTCGAATTCAACACGCTTTCCCATCCAGCAGCCACACACGAGTCATGGAATCTGTCGTAGTACCGCCTGCTGAAAATTCGACCGTAGGAGCACTCAGCAGTTTTGGGGCATTTTCCTTCACTGATTTCACAGATCACTGCCTCGTGGTCCGACATGCCAGAATTCACAACAGTGCAATCCATCATATGTTCGGGATAATTAGTGCAAACATAGTCAATGGTGCTGGACGAGAACCGTGTGATGCGACTGGGAGACCTAACATGCATTTGAAGGTTAAATGAACTGAGTAAATTACGGACGGTCAGTGTTGCAATAGATTTCTCATTATAATTCACATTGAAATCACCCGCCAACAGTATGGAGGATGAACATGGGATCATCAGCAGGAGACTTTCCAAGCAGAATTCAGAGCTATCAGATAATGGTGACCGATAAATACAAATAACGTATAGGTTTAAATCCTTACAAAAAGATGCAGCAAATTCAAAAACAGATTCCTTTAGAAGATGGTTAAATTTATCAATCTTTTGAAAAGTGCTTTCCGTTAAAAAACTTTTACCAGCTAAGATCATACATCCGCCAGGAGATAATTCAGTTCTACAAAAGCTAGAAATCACTACATAGTTACTAATGTACATCATTTCACTTTAAGCCAATGTTCTGTGAGGAGGATAATATTAGGTTCCTTTAGTTCATTCAAAAGTAGAGAAAGTTCACCTGTTTTATTACGGAGAGATTGTACATTTAGTAACATTAACGAGAACTTCTGAAGGGCCAATAAAAAATTTTCATCTGTGTTGAGAACCTGCATTGATTCCACTCCTGACGGATTTCTGCTTGATGATAGCTGGATGTTGGGATTAAGAGGGACCTCCAGTGAGTGGATCCTGCCGCCATTAAGAGCAAGACAGTTTACTAGGTATTCAGCCACCAGCTGTTTAGGAGAAGGTGAGAGCAGAGGTATGAAGATGGCTGTAGGTGCACCTTGAATGCATTTGTGGAGTGTCAGGTTATGGGATGCAATAATGTTATTAAATGTAGGACGATTAGGTAATGGCATTGGGCCAATCAATGCAAGATTCGTATGCTCAAATAGTCTTATTTTTTCTTTAATGCCGCATTCATCCAGCTCTTTGCAGCTTATAGAAGCTTGTGAACAAGTAAACAAAAATACATAGTCGTCTTTGGTAAACCGACGGCAATAGGGTAAACTGCTGTCTAGCATGTCTTCAATAGTGATTTTTTCGATATTTTGGCTGTTTATATCGTATTTACCCTTGGTGAGCCTTTTTAAAAGTGGAAGATAGCCCTGAACATACGAACCCATAACAAGTATCTTCTTTCCCACCAGAGATCCCACCAAGTTCCTGCTGGAAGCCTTGCCAGTAATTGTGTGATTTGTGTGATTAAGCAAGAGATTCCACTTTAAGATTAAACAGCCGTTTTCTATTGTATTGCCAACCCTGACATTAAAAAAAAAATGGTTAGGCTGAGTAGTTAGTTAATTACTTAAAAAGTTGACTTATAGTTATAGTTTAACAAGTGATACCAACATTTTAATTTGGCAAATTAAAATCTAACCTAAAATCTGTCTCGTCCAAATGTAACTGTGCCTTTCATCAGCTTGTGTCTTTTACAATACGTGAAACAAGGATGGATAGAGGTTGCGGAATTCAAAAATCATAGTGGTTTTGGGTAATTACCAATAGGTCCGTAGGTTTTCGTCGTAAGCCTTTTTACGGCGGATTTGTCATCATGGTTTAAGTCATATGGCGGTTTAATCGACTTGGACTTGCTTCCTAATTTTATTAATAAAATGCTTATAATAAGACTTTCGGGAATTGGGACTCCGTACCATCCAAATATATGCATATCTTTTACCAAATCTTGTATACCTATAATAATTTTAGCACCCGGGCGAATTTGATGACAAAAGTGTTTGCCAATACATTTACATCAAAGATATCATTTTTCTAATAAAGTGCAAAAACAGTTCTTCTTGTAATTTATCACATCCAAAATTCTTAAATGACCTTAAAAAAGGAGCGTTCCAAGTCGAAGAAGTCCTCTAAGATATCATAGACATTTTAAAAGGATAACTCCACCAACTGCCTGGAATTAGGCATATATTTCCATCATTTCCAGGCAGTTGAAACAGGAAGGTTTCAAGTCCAAAAAGGCCTACAAGACATCGACATTTATGAAGAATGATTCCATTAACTGCCTGGAATTAGTCAAATATTTCCATCACTTCCAGGCAGTTGATACAGGGCCGTTCTAAGGTCAAGAGAGCCTGAAAGACATGATGGACATATCAGAAGAATGACATCATCAATTGCCTGGAATTAGTCAAATATTTCCATCATTTCCAGGCAGTTGAAACAGGAACGTTCCAAGTCCAAAAAGACCTACAAGACATCCACATTTAAAAAGAATGATTCTATCAACTCCCTGGAATTAGTCAAATATTTCCATCACTTCCAGGCAGTTGATACAGGGCCGTTCTAAGGTCAAGAGAGCCTAAAAGACATGATGGACATATCAGAAGAATGACTCCATCAGTTGCCTGGAATTAGTCAAATATTTTCATTATTTCCAGGCAGTTGAAACAGGAACGTTCCAAGTCCAAAAAGACCTACAAGACATCCGCATTTAAAAAGAATGATTCTATCAACTGCCTGGAATTAGTCAAATATTTTAACCACGTCTAGGCAAACGCAACGGACCGTTCTAAGGTCAAGAGAGCCTGAAAGACATGATGGACATATCAGAAGAATGACTCCGTCAATTGCCTGGAATTAGTCAAATATTTCCATCATTTCCAGGCAGTTGAAACAGGAACGTTTCCAGTTCAAGAAGGCCTACAAGACATCGAGATTTATAAAGAATGACTATCAACTCCCTCGAATTAGTCAAATATTTCCATCATTTCCAGGCAGTTGAAACAGGAACGTTCCAAGTCCAAAAAGACCTACAAGACATCCACATTTAAAAAGAATGACTCTATCAAATGCCTGGAATTAGTCAAATATTTTTATCACGTCTAGGCAGTTGATACAGGACCGTTCTAAGGTCAAGAGAGCCTGAAAGACATGATGGACATATCAGAAGAATGACATCATCAATTACCTGGAATTAGTCAAATATTTCCATCATTTCCAGGCAGTTGAAACAGGAACGTTCCAAGTCCAAAAAGACCTACAAGACATCCACATTTAAAAAGAATGACTCTGTCAAATGCCTGGAATTAGTCAAATATTTTTATCACGTCTAGGCAGTTGATACAGGACCGTTCTCAGGTCAAGAGAGCCTAAAAGACATGATGGACATATCAGAAGAATGACATCATCAATTGCCTGGAATTAGTCAAATATTTCCATCATTTCCAGGCAGTTGAAACAGGAACGTTCCAAGTCCAAAAAGACCTACAAGACATCCACATTTAAAAAGAATGACTCTATCAAATGCCTGGAATTAGTCAAATATTTTTATCACGTCTAGGCAGTTGATACAGGACCGTTCTAAGGTCAAGAGAGCCTGAAAGACATGATGGACATATCAGAAGAATGACATCATCAATTGCCTGGAATTAGTCAAATATTTCCATCATTTCCAGGCAGTTGAAACAGGAACGTTCCAAGTCCAAAAAGACCTACAAGACATCCACATTTAAAAAGAATGAGTCTATCAACTCCCTGGAATTAGTCAAATATTTCCATCACTTCCAGGCAGTTGATACAGGGCCGTTCTAAGGTCAAGAGAGCCTGAAAGACATGATGGACATATCAGAAGAATGACTCCATCAGTTGCCTGGAATTAGTCAAATATTTTCATTATTTCCAGGCATTGAAACAGGAACGTTCCAAGTCCAAAAAGACCTACAAGACATCCACATTTAAAAAGAATGACTCTGTCAAATGCCTGGAATTAGTCAAATATTTTTATCACGTCTAGGCAGTTGATACAGGACCGTTCTAAGGTCAAGAGAGCCTGAAAGACATGATGGACATATCAGAAGAATGACATCATCAATTGCCTGGAATTAGTCAAATATTTCCATCATTTCCAGGCAGTTGAAACAGGAACGTTCCAAGTCCAAAAAGACCTACAAGACATCCACATTTAAAAAGAATGATTCTATCAACTCCCTGGAATTAGTCAAATATTTCCATCACTTCCAGGCAGTTGATACAGGGCCGTTCTAAGGTCAAGAGAGCCTAAAAGACATGATGGACATATCAGAAGAATGACTCCATCAGTTGCCTGGAATTAGTCAAATATTTTCATTATTTCCAGGCAGTTGAAACAGGAACGTTCCAAGTCCAAAAAGACCTACAAGACATCCGCATTTAAAAAGAATGATTCTATCAACTGCCTGGAATTAGTCAAATATTTTAACCACGTCTAGGCAAACGCAACGGACCGTTCTAAGGTCAAGAGAGCCTGAAAGACATGATGGACATATCAGAAGAATGACTCCGTCAATTGCCTGGAATTAGTCAAATATTTCCATCATTTCCAGGCAGTTGAAACAGGAACGTTTCCAGTTCAAGAAGGCCTACAAGACATCGAGATTTATAAAGAATGACTATCAACTCCCTCGAATTAGTCAAATATTTCCATCATTTCCAGGCAGTTGAAACAGGAACGTTCCAAGTCCAAAAAGACCTACAAGACATCCACATTTAAAAAGAATGACTCTATCAAATGCCTGGAATTAGTCAAATATTTTTATCACGTCTAGGCAGTTGATACAGGACCGTTCTAAGGTCAAGAGAGCCTGAAAGACATGATGGACATATCAGAAGAATGACATCATCAATTACCTGGAATTAGTCAAATATTTCCATCATTTCCAGGCAGTTGAAACAGGAACGTTCCAAGTCCAAAAAGACCTACAAGACATCCACATTTAAAAAGAATGACTCTGTCAAATGCCTGGAATTAGTCAAATATTTTTATCACGTCTAGGCAGTTGATACAGGACCGTTCTCAGGTCAAGAGAGCCTAAAAGACATGATGGACATATCAGAAGAATGACATCATCAATTGCCTGGAATTAGTCAAATATTTCCATCATTTCCAGGCAGTTGAAACAGGAACGTTCCAAGTCCAAAAAGACCTACAAGACATCCACATTTAAAAAGAATGACTCTATCAAATGCCTGGAATTAGTCAAATATTTTTATCACGTCTAGGCAGTTGATACAGGACCGTTCTAAGGTCAAGAGAGCCTGAAAGACATGATGGACATATCAGAAGAATGACATCATCAATTGCCTGGAATTAGTCAAATATTTCCATCATTTCCAGGCAGTTGAAACAGGAACGTTCCAAGTCCAAAAAGACCTACAAGACATCCACATTTAAAAAGAATGAGTCTATCAACTCCCTGGAATTAGTCAAATATTTCCATCACTTCCAGGCAGTTGATACAGGGCCGTTCTAAGGTCAAGAGAGCCTGAAAGACATGATGGACATATCAGAAGAATGACTCCATCAGTTGCCTGGAATTAGTCAAATATTTTCATTATTTCCAGGCATTGAAACAGGAACGTTCCAAGTCCAAAAAGACCTACAAGACATCCACATTTAAAAAGAATGACTCTATCAAATGCCTGGAATTAGTCAAATATTTTTATCACGTCTAGGCAGTTGATACAGGACCGTTCTAAGGTCAAGAGAGCCTGAAAGACATGATGGACATATCAGAAGAATGACATCATCAATTGCCTGGAATTAGTCAAATATTTCCATCATTTCCAGGCAGTTGAAACAGGAACGTTCCAAGTCCAAAAAGACCTACAAGACATCCACATTTAAAAAGAATGATTCTATCAACTGCCTGGAATTAGTCAAATATTTTAATCACGTCTAGGCAAACGCAACGGACCGTTCTAAGGTCAAGAGAGCCTGAAAGACATGATGGACATATCAGAAGAATGACTCCATCAATTGCCTGGAATTAGTCAAATATTTTCATCATTTCCAGGCAGTTGAAACAGGAACGTTTCCAGTTCAAGAAGGCCTACAAGACATCGAGATTTATAAAGAATGACTATCAACTCCCTGGAATTAGTCAAATATTTCCATCATTTCCAGGCAGTTGAAACTGCTTCTTGCTCCTCAGAAAAAACTGGTCTGTGACGCCCTAGTTCTTTTTTCGCTGAATTTTCTCGTTCAAGAGTCCCTTTTTTAATTTTATCAACTCTGGCTGCAATTGTTGTTCGTGGTACCCCAAATTCCTTTGAAGCCTTAAGGTAACCCATTCTTCCTTCGAGAACCTCTTCTATGGCTTGTTGCATACATTCCTCATCCCAAGACTGTCGATTAGTTTTTCTTTTATATTTGCCCATTGTAAGCCTAAAAAATATATATATATAAAAATCTCACTCTGTCTTTTTAGCAGTTGGGTAATATTTTTTTGTTTGTGTAAAAATCTATTTAATTTTGTAGTAATTTTGTAAGAGGCATCTGAAAATAGATACAAGCTAATAAAAGTAAATAAATAGGTTAATATTAAAATGTAAAGTTTAAAAAATAAATACCAAGCTAAGCCATAATAAATTTAAATAAATAAAATTTAGGCTGTATAGAACTTTTATTCAATAACAGCATATTGATTAAAATTCTTATCAGCAATTTAGCCTTTGTCATAGAATAAACATATCATGCCTATATATGGCGTTGGGTAAACGGGTAAAACGGTCCCATTTTAATAGTATTTTAATAAGACTTATATGAGACAATTTTTCTCTATCTAAAAGCCAATTTTTAACCCAGAATCGTTTTCGTTGTCTAGCTGGCTTTTCGATTAACAGAAGTAATAATAAAATTGTTAATTTCTTCAGTTTTTTTGAATTGGCCATTTTGTTAAACGCAACGCTCATTCAAGAAACTACGATCGACGATTTACGATTTCCAAAGCGGTTTACGGGTGTTTATACATGCGAATTACGTTAAACCGAGTTTCACTAAACCACTTTAAGGTGCTCGTATAAACTTGGTAATATAAACATAACCTATACGACTTAATTCAATTAGTAGAAAAATGTAAACAAAAGTCACAATCCAATTTTAAAGGGAAACCTTATAACAGAATTTCTCGAATAACAATGTGATAAGAATGTATCCCATTCGTTTTTTTACTTGGAAAAAGTTAAAACTCATATTATTCACCACACTATTGTTTTTCCTACTGGTTGTCTTTGGAGTGTTTCACCACCCCCTGGAAAAGAACTTTTACACCGACTTCAAGTACCCATTCGATGGCGATATAGAGCGTCTAGTCCTTAAGTTAAAAAGCAATCAAACCCCCGAGGTTCCCATAATAAACTCGTATAATTTTACCTTTTACAAAAGCTGTGATAATAAATGTCGTGGAGTAAGTCATCTTCAACTTGTATACATAATAAAATCAGCCTCAAAGCACTTCCAGAGGAGATTGGCCATCAGAAGGTCCTGGGGCTTTCAGAGAAGATTCTCTGATGTTGAGATAAGAACAGTGTTCCTTATAGGCATTACAAATGATAATACTATCAACAAATCTGTAGAGGAAGAATCTCAGAAATATAGCGATATCGTTTTAGCAAATTATGTTGACACATACTTTAATAATACATACAAGACTATGTCAGGCTTTGAATGGGCTATGAAACACTGTTCAAAATCAAAATTTTATATGTTTGTTGACGATGATTACTATGTTTCTACTAAAAATCTCCTAAGATTCTTGAGGTTTCCTACTAATTACCCAGGATACCTAAAAGAGCCTTTGGGGAGCTTTAGGAACCTAATTAGGAAGCCTCAGGGTTTAAATGTTATTGAGTTTGAGTTAGACGATGATGTAAGATTGTATACTGGGTATGCTTTTAAATCTGCACCACATAGGCATTATTTTAGTAAATGGTAAGAAGATAAATGCTTTATGGAGTAGTTAGAAAGTTTTATTAGAGTATTAATAACCATTTCATTCATCTCTTTGACCCTGTGTTGCCAGATTTAAACCAAAAAATTCCCTGTAGGTACATATCTCTCGAAGAATATCCCTACCACCTTTGGCCCCCATATGTATCAGCGGGAGCATATGTATTATCAAATGCAGCCCTGAAAGACATGTATTACGCGAGTTTCTACACGAAACACTTCAGATTTGACGATATATATGTGGGAATTTTGGCATACAAGACCAACATTGAGCCCCTTCACAGTGAAGAATTTGCTTTTAATAAGAAGCCCTACAGTCCTTTGAATTATCAATATTTGGTATCCTCGCATGGATATGGGAATCCAGAGGAGATGGTGTCAGTATGGAATCAACAGAAGAGTTTAGGACATGCTTAGAAGATTACTATTTATTTATTTGAGAGATGTATGTTTAATAATAATGTGAAATAAAGTGTAAAATAAATAAAATTTTTATTCAGATTCAGAAAAACCGCAAAAAAATAAGCGAACACATTTAAAAATCCCGCCTATAATAGTGGTGCTGCTCATCTCGCCATCTAGTGACGAAATTCCATATGGTTACAAACATAGACGAGAAAGAAAGAGATGTTTTTGTTTCTTTATCTAAAAGTTAGGTTAGATTTTTCTAACCTAAAAAAATCTTGTCTTAAGAATCATTAATAAAATTTTAAATAATGAACAAAATATTCTCCACAATAAAAAATCCCGAACTGACCAGCCTAATAGTGAGAACATACGCGTTCAAGTCCGATCTTAAAATAAAATGGGTGAGACCAGAAAAGATTTGCTGCACCAAGCCAGAAAAGTCTGGGGATTTGGCCCCGATGCCCCCCATAGATAAAAAACAGTTTTTACTTGAATTCAGGTAAATATAACTTGCTACTAGTGCCATTCCGTGTGATAGTTTCCATTTTTTTTTTTTTAGAAATTCAAAAGAGCTAGAAACGGCCGATGAGCATGTCAAGAAACTTTTCAGTCTGGAATTTAATCCATCTAAGTACACAAAGAAACTCTATGTCCATGATAGCGTGGAAAAACTTAAAAGGCATGAGTTTGATTCTGGATCTATTGAAGTTAGATTGGCTCGATGGACAGGTGTGTATTAGTTAAATTTAGGCCAAACAGAGTACATGAATATAATGAATAATTATGAACTGTATATGGATAATTCATTTTGCAGGTTACATAAGGGCTTGGCAAGAAGTATTACAGAGATTTCCAAAGAACAAGAAACTAAAAGTGTGTCTAAAAGAACTTATTGACAAAAGAAAAAAGCATCTAAAATACCTAAGAAGGTGGGACTATAAAAAGTTCGAATGGATCCTGGACCAGCTGAATATCATTTACAAACCACCTCCGAATGAGTTCAGATGGGTCACCAGGAAGGAATCCCTTGTAAAACTCACCAACAAGTATTGCGATGGCATCAAGGAGAAAAGACTGGCCGAATTAAAGTAAGAATATTTAAGAAATTGATTGTTTTTATTTTCCATAATAATTTTTTTTAGGCTTGCTTTTGAGAACGAACAACCAGCCTTCTTACAAGAGAAAATTAGGTCGCTGGAATTTATCAGGGATGAACAGAAGGAGTGTGGTGCCGAGATAACTGTTACCCAAGAAGAAATCGACGAGGCAAAGAAACAGTTGGAAGAATTAAAGGCCAAAAAGGTGGTCGTTGAAGAAGCTTAAATTTTGGTGTAGTAGGTTTTAATTTCTTTGGAAGTTATTAAAAAAGTTGTAAGAACTGTCTAAAAGATGTTTTAATTATTGTGGTGAACATTTTTATGTTGGGAAAAGCTAACAAATTGAAGCACATGTTGTCGCAGTTTTTATTTATTATGAAACATTTTTGGGCATAATTTAGTGGCCGTTTAAGATATTGTCTTATTTTTTTTACATTAATTTAGAATGTGAAGAAATAATTTAGTTCCTGAGGATGGATTTGAGGGTAAAAACGTCCTTCTGGGTTAAGAATTTATATATTTGGGGCATTTTTTCTGCCAATTCCCATTTTTCTTGCCAATATTTTCATGAGATAATAGGAAAACTTAAACGGATTTTAGGGAAAGAAAAGGCATTTTTTACTCAATAGTTTCCTATAAGAATATTTGTTCTATCTTAAAAACTTCTTGAGTTAGAGACTATTTTTCCAACAAAGGTCGAAGAACCATCAAATTTGAAGCTTGCAACATCAAGATTCATTTATTAGCGGACAGTTTTGGGTATAATTTAGAAGTCACTTAAAATACCTTTCTATTTCTTTTACATTAATTTAAAGTAGTTCCTGATGATGGACTGGAGGGTAAGAACGTCATTCTAGGTTAAGGATTTATGTAATTAGAGCAGTTTTGGTTGGGGCTTTTTTTCTGCTAATTTTTTCATTCAATTTCCACTTTTCTTGACAATATACTTGCATGAAATAATAGAAATACCTTTAAAAGGATCTTAGTGAAACAAAGATTATTTTTTCTACCCAATAATTTCATATAAGAATATTTGTTCTAGGGGAGACTGGGGTCAATTGAAACACATTATGGGGATAGTTGTAATAAAAGCAATATAGATTAAATAAAAAATACATTTCTTTTTATTTTCTTTTATTATTCAAAAAAGACTCAAAATCATATAGAAACTGTAAAAAATGCCTCATAACAACAACAAAAAAATAACAGAAACTGCTTATGATGCTACATATTCTGCTTATGAGGAGGAACATTAAACAGAAACGTAGGAACATAAAATAAAACTTAGGAAAAAGTTTAAAAACAAAAAACAACAACTGGTGGTTCTTATAATATAGACGTGTAACACTTAACTTTCAATTTTTGGTCAGTCACTTTGGCAATTATGGCAAACATAATATGTGAGCTCTTGTGGTGTGCATGCTTCATGCGACCACATTTTGCAGTTAGTACATTGGATCCACTGTTCACCTGGCTTACTTTTATGAAATGGTTCAATACACACCAAACAAAAACATTTACTTTCGTCGTCGGTAGAATTTTCAGATGACTTCTTTCTTGTTCTCACGGGTGCTTTTTTTGGGATTTTCTTTGGACCCTTCTTTTCAGTTTCCAGATTCCGTTTGACCTTTTGTGTTTTCTTATTAGCTTCTCTCTCTATTTCCTCCTTTTCCGGTGTATCGGTGTACACGGTTGACTTCCTCTTTTTCTTTCCTCTTGCGTTAATTTTTCTTGGTGAAGCTTTTCCGAAAGGCCTATAACAACTTCTGGTGAAAACGTGTTATTTTGGGTGTTTTCGGAAATTTCACAATTATTTTTTAGGCCCCGAGAAGTTAATGGCGTTGGGTTTTGAAACTCATCTTCTGAGTTGGTACAGTCAGATTGTTTCCTGGATTTGAACTAGGATGATCATTTGGAGGTTCGGTATTGGTAACAGACGTAGATGAGGTAGGATTATCAAATGTATCTTCCAAAGTAGGATCTGTCAGATTCAGATTGTTGCCTGGATCTAAAGCAGGTGAAACTAAAGGTTAGATTGGAGCCAACCTATCTGTGACAAAAGATGGCGAGAAATCTGTCTCCGTAAAAATATCTCTGTTAAAAGGATATATCCCTGTACACTTAAATCCGGCTTGGATATTGCTTTGTGTAAGAGCTAAGGGCAATGATGTTGCGACAATTCCGGGTAAATCATATATAGACATCGGTTTACCAGGGTGACTACGAATCCAACCATCACAAGCAGAGTTTATTGCTTTCTTAGGAGGGCCGAAAACTGTTCTATCGAGGGGCTGACATTTAAGCGAGCAGTGGGGTGGGAAAGAAAGCATTACTATTCTATGAGTTTTACAATAGTCTAGAGCTTCTATACTAATATGGGATGAGTGGTTATCCAGTGTGAGTAGAACCTTATGAGCTTGTGAAGAATTTTTGTGCTTTTGAAAGTGTTTTAAGAATAAGACGAGCTCTTTTTCTTGCATCCATCCTGACCCGTTTCCAGCCCCAATACACCCTGGTGGACCATCACGAATAAAATGATCCTGAAACCGCAGTCAAGGAAAAATAAACATGGGCGGAATCGAATTGCCTAGTGCGTTTATTGCCACCATAACTGTTACAAGTGTACCACGTTCTTGTGAGGTAGGAATTGCACCCACTTGTTTCATGCCTCTTTTTACTACAATTCGATTTGGTTTCTGGACTGTTGTCACACCAGTTTCGTCTACGTTGTAAATATCCTTTGCTTCAAATTTCTCTCGATCCAAAACTTTTGCAAGATTATTAATAAATACAGAAACATTTGCACAATTGAAGCTGGTTGCTTGTGGTGCTTTTATTGATATGTCACGGTGTCTTGACATAAAACCGGAAAACCAGTCTTCTCCTGTCATGCCGTTTTTAATCCAAGTGTCCGGTTTATCTATATCATATTTAATGGTTAATTCTAACGCAAGTCTCCGAATATCTTTGGTTGACAGACCTTGATAAATGTCTGCAGCTTTTTTTATGTACTTTACCATTTCGGTTTCTTGAAGTTCATTAAAAACTTTATTTGCAGGTTTATAGCCCATTGTAACAGGTGGTTGACCTTCAGTATTCCCCGCAGCTTCTTTCTTTCGCTTGTATCTCAACAAAGACACATGAGAGATCTTAAATTGGTCGGCAGCTAAGCGTAGAGAACTTCCATGTTTGAGCTCTGCAGATGCAGATTCATATAAAGATATATCTCGACTTGAACGATCAGTTTTCGGGACCCTGAAATGAAATAAACTAATTAATTTACTAGATTAATGTCCTAACTAATGAAAGCTGACAAACAAACTAAACTCAGTACAGACTCAATTACAATTTGTTTCATTTTAGGAATGAACGGCGGGGTCAGTTGAAACGTTACAAACGTCCCCGTTACAACTGACCCCAAACGACTTTTTTAAATAAATGACACCATATTTACTACAAACAAAATGAATTTCAAATTTAAACCAAAGTAAAATAAAGCTAAGTTATAATGGCATAACTAATGAAAACCGACAAACTAACCAAATACACATGCATAAGAAATATAGCAAATACTTACTTTGGATACGTGAAAACACAAACTCTCGCCAAAGAAAATAATAGTAAATTAATAATAAAATAATAGTAAACTTCGTTAGTATAATTATCTTTGCTCTCGCACTAGGTACACTTTCTTTAATGGCCCGCGGCGTACTGTCAGAAAATGGCTGTCGTTGTCGATATTATGGTCTATATTACGCGCTAATTTGTTTCTATCTTGTATCGAAAGAAAGTTTTGATTACTGTTTCAATTGACCCGTGTTACAATTGACCCCAGTCTCCCCTACCATAAAGACTTTCTGAGTTAGAGAGTATTTTATCAAGAATCTTGTGGACATTTTTATGAACTAGAAGTCACTTAAAATATCTTCATATTTCTTTAACGTTAATTTATAATGGTTCTGAGGATGGATTTGGTGGTAAAAAGGACATTCGGGGTTAAAGATTTGTGTAATTAGAGCAATTTTAGTTGGGTCAGTTTTTCTGCTAATACTTTCTCAACCAATTTGCACTTTTCTTGCTAATTATTTTCGTGAAATAATGTCATGTTTTAAAGAATATTCCCTTTTTAAAAGAGACCTGACCTCGGTTAATACGCAACAGTAATTTCTCTTATAGTTTTCGTTTTCTTCTTGATCAACAAATTTCTTCTAGAGCGCATTCACCATTTTATCATTACTCGAACCTCGGATGCACATATTTTTAAAAATAAAACAATATACTGGTCTATTTTATAAATATATTCACAAGACAAATAGTCAAATACACATATTCTCGAATCCTTAACCTCTAAAATAAAAAGTGTTTTTTCTTAATTTCTAAAAATTACAAACGATAGTACCAATCGGTAAAAGACCAAATTTTGAGTAGATACTCACACGAAACGAATGATATGAAGTGTTTTTCATTAAATTTAGATATTGCTTTTCTCGAATATACTCTATATAACAATGAAAAGGAGTTGGGAATGAAAGTGAATAATCTTTTTATAAAAAAAGTTGGAATGCAAGTATCCACTGAAAAATATTTACAAGATGATTGCTTAGGAGTAACTCACGTATAAAATATGTACAATTTTAGGTTTTTAAGACTTTTACTCAAAAAAGCATTTGTTTTTTTTTTTGGAAAATTGTCATAATACTGAGGGTGGTTATTGATGATATTGGCAGTAGTTTGTATTGCACAAAAATAATACTGTATAACAGGAAAACGGGAAAAATAAACCTGTTTTTGAGTAAAAGCCTTAAAAAAATAATAAATAATATAAATAAATAAATAATAGTGCTTCTGTTTTAATTAAGTAGTATGTTACAACAAAAGTGGGTGATTTTTTTCATTTTAATATTAAAAATAGCACGCTCTCTAGATAATATAGTAAAATCCCTACATTTAAAATTTGGCATCATATTTTAACCTTAACTTTAAAAATACACCTTTCATTTGAAAAACGACGTATACTTATCCTATTATACATTCAAATATTTTAAAACCTAATACTTTTATAATTTCTCTTATTCGTTTAAAAATATATTTTTTAAAACTATAAAATGGGTTTTTTCGGTAAATTTACAAACAACTCTTCTTTTATGGCCTTATGGTTCATCGAATTGTTATACAATAACTTCGTTTTAAATAATTTAATATGTAGGCAAACATTTCTACCTCTAAGTATAAAAAAAACAAAAAAATATTTTACCCTTAATGTTTTTTTTTTTTGGTAAGATTATTCGAGTACAGCCAGACAGAAATATATTGAACAGAGAGTGATGTTTCAGAGAAAATGGGATTTAATATACAGAGAGTGAAAAGTCCATTTTTGTATTATTTTTTTTTCCTGGATCACACCCAATTTGGAACTGGTCAGTTAAGACGTAAATTAATACATAAATTTTATTTAATAAATTTCTTGCATTTTTATTTAATTTAACTAATCTATGGCATTAAAATGTTTAAATTCCTTTAATTTGTTTATTCCAAAAACAAAAATGGATACAGAGTGCCTATACGATTGAAATAAAATTATTTTGATAGCATCCCGTAAAAATACCAAGAATATTCAATTTAGAATATTTCAAGGAAAAATATATATACTAAATTCCAGTATTCAAAAACGCGCTCACAAAGTCCTGTTAGAATATTCCCAGAACATTTACATTTTCTATAAATATTCTAAGAGTTTCACTTTTAATTTTCACAAAATGTATCTGGGATCTTAGGCTCGGGATTGTTGTTCATAATATTCCTTGAAAAACAAACCCTAAGAATATTCGGTATAGTATGACCAACCAAATGATCTTCTTCTAAGAAGTTTTTTGTAAAATTGTATCACCGTTGACATTACTTTTATATTGACATGGCATGTATTTTTAATCACCTAGTGTTTATTAACTTATATAAGGACAACAATGTCGGTTTAATTGATTAAATTAACATTTTTAGTGACGGAGGCGTTAAGAGATATTTACAGAAAACTAAGGATGTCTCAAAAAATACAAAATTTTCCCCTAACCAACTGGCCCAGCCATTTCTGGCTTTAATAAGAAAGAAGTAGAAATTTTGTTGAGGGACAATCAAATAAGGGACTATAAGATCCAACTTTTGGAAATATCTCAAAAACTAAGCATGTATCGAAAAAGTGTTTAGACAATATATGTACCTTTAACCTTTTTCAACTTAATACTGTTTAAATAATTTTCCTATCTGCAATAAAACAGAAGTTATTGCAATATTTGTTAAAGGACAAACAAGACTTTAACTTTTGATGATATCTCAAAAACTAATAATTTCTTTAACCCTTCGCCGGTCGCGCAGCGTTACTCCATGCCGCAATTTAACTTTAATACATTATTCTTTCGGTATATTTGGCCCCTGGCTGTCTAGGTATGCCACCAAGTGTATTTTCAGAAGCGCCTGCCTCGCACGCATTTTATTTTTTAGAGCCTCCACCAAACCACTTACTGAGAAAGAGTTACAGAGAATAGCCGAAAACTTATCTGATATTGAGGATGATATTGCCGACTTTGAGAGTGAAAGCGAAGGAGAGACGGAAGTAATTGAAGAAGATTCCTATAACAGTGAATCGGAACAGTTCGCTGATGAATTTTCCGAAGAAACTGAATCCTTTGTCAGGCCCAATGAGAGTGAACGTTTTTATATTGGGAAAAATGAAGAGACGATTTGAAAAAGCACCCCTGTAATTCAAGGTAATAAAACCAAGGCTAAAAATATTATCAAAGTTTTACCTGAATCAAAAGGTGCGGCCGAAAATGTGTCAAAACCATTAGATTCGTTTTTTCTGTTTTTGATTAGGGATATGGTAGATCATATCGTATTATGCACTAATATTTATATCGAAAATAAACGTGATAATTTTATACGAGACCGAGATTGTAAGTTAACTTCTTCCGAAGAAATGTTGGCATTATTTGGAGCACTTTTCATAATTTCCATAAAAAAAGGAAACCACGTAAATGTTGAAGAACTTTGGGCCAAAGATGGGACAGGAATGATTCTGTTAAGAGCATTATTCAGTTATAAAAGATTTTTGTTTCTTCTTCGTGCTCTTCGTTTCGATGATATAACAACAAAAAAAGAACGCGAGAAATTTGATAAATTAGCAGCAATAAGAAAGATATTTGAGGATTTTGTCAAAAATTGCATGGAAAGTTATAGTTTGGGCGAGTTTATCACAATTGACGAAATGTTACATCCATGTCGAGGACGATGGGGATTTGTTCAGTATATGCCACTAAAACCTTCCAAATATGGCATCAAATTCTATGCTCTTTGTGACAGTAAAACATACTACACTTGGAAATTTGAAATATATTGCGGATTACAACGGGAGGGACCTTTCAAAACTTCAAACAAACCATTCGATATTGTACAAAGACTAGTAAAGCCAATAAAAAACACTAAAAGAAATTTAACAACAGATAATTATTACACTAGCTATGAATTGGTACAGTATCTTTTAAAAAATGGCATAACTTTAACTGGTACAGTAAAAAAAAATAAAAGGGAATTACCGCCTGAATTCCGACCGAGCACGTCGCGTACAGTTGGAAGGAAGTCTATGTTTGGATTCCAATTTGATGTCACTTTAGTCTCCCATGTTGCTAAAAAAAATAAAGCTGTAATTTTGCTGTCCACCATGCATGACAACAATGAAATTGACCAGGAAACACAAAAACCAGAAATAATATTACATTATAACAGAACAAAATGTGGCGTCGATACAGTCGACCAAAATGCTCCTCGTATACAACACAAAGAATCACAAGAAGGTGTTCTTTAGAATTTTAGATATTGCAGGAATCAACTCCGAAATTATAATCAATAATAATAGACCAGCAGATACGCCGCTAAGACGAAGAAAGTATTTGTTCCTCGAAGTTTATCCCTCATGGAAAATTATCTTAAGAAACGCGCGAAGATAGAAACACTTCCTAAGGATATTAGGGAGTTCTTATCTCACTATAATACTCCTGTTGAAGTCCCTATGGCACTAAATAAAAATCGGGTTGGTCGTTGTCATATATGCAGCGCACACAAAAATAACAAAACAACAGTTACTTGTGGTCAATGCAAAAGATTCGTTTGTAAATCACACAGTGAAAAATCGGTGCAATGTAATAGTTGTCTTTTTCCACCAATCGAGGAAGATTAGTTTAAAACAAAATTTATAAGTGATAAGTATTTCATAATTTTTGTTAGCGCCCGCCGCAGGGTTACAAAAACGTGAGAACGTAAAATATACTTTCAATATTTCCCTTCAATATCGTCTAAACCAACTTTCTACCTGCAATAGAAAAAAAATTATTGCAAATTATTAATCACAGTTATGCAAACGAAGTTATTGAGGATTAAGAATATTAAATTCGGAATAAATGTAATACCCCAGAACTTCCTGGAAAATCATGCTGAAATTTATTAAATTCCTGGACATAAATAAGCTAGTCCAAATATTTAAACCTTTGTGAAAATAATCCTCAAATTATAAAATGTAAAACTGTTTTAAGAATATTCTCAGTAAAAAAATGTCAACTCAGTCATATTCCAGTAGTTCTTATATGGATGTATCCGGAATATTATGCAGAATATTCCAATGTTGCCTTGATGCCTTTCTCCAAAGCTTCAAATTTTTTATGACAATGACAATTGACGTGTGATGAAATAACGAATTCTTATTGGTCTATTAAGAATTAAAAAAAAATAATATTTTTTTAAAATGTATAGGAAATTCTGACAAACATACCAGAAATGTGCCAATAGGGTTAAACTTAATATAGGAATACCAGATACATCCTGGAAAATTTTAGCATTTTCCAGGAATATCCCAGAAAAAATAGAAAATTATAATATTAATTAAAAAAAAAATACAGAGTGGATAGAATGTATAAATTTGTAATTTTTAGAATTTCTTTTGCTGTCACATATAATGTTGTTAAACTTTCATTTTCCACTAAGAATGATTCTAAGTAACCTTTTATAAGAATATTATTTAAAGGGATGTTCCTGGAAGATTTGATTAGCATCTCTGAACTAAAACATTTCAAGAATATGTTAAAGAATTCAGCTATAGAATGTGTAGGAAAATAAAAATTACCGCTTTTTTATTCAATGCGTTTGATTGGGCCTTTGACACCCTGTATTTTTGTTATTTATGGAGATGTTTATAAATATATCTAAACCCTTATAAAATAAGAATTCTGGCTGTACTAGAAGTCAGGCTATTATAGTCTAAGTGAAGCATTACGTGTGAAAACACTAAAAACGTCTTAAGCTGCAGCAATATAAAAATATTTACAAAAAAAAAATAATTTAAACAGCAACGAATATTACATTCTAAAGTAACAAAAATGAAAAAATAGTGGTATTAAAGACTTTGGTATGGGTAAAATTTTACAGGGTGTCAGCTAATGAATACACCCTGTAGACTATAAATTAGACGGCGGCTTAAATATTATTGGTTCCCTTTAACGAAAAGTTCACTATGTACAACATTACCACCAAAGGAAAAGAAAAATTAAACGTTAGATGACTTTGTACTTTGATTTTTATCAGTTAATTTGTGTCGTAGCGTTATATTATCTGAGATCAATGAGGCACTAAAGATGGCAAATTTTTTTTTGTTTTATCACCTTACAACTACTTTTTACAGGATATAGTTTGATTGTAGTTGTACTTTATAGAAGATTTTTAAAATAGGCCAATTAAACCATTTTTTTTTCGTTAAAATCTTAGTGTATGATGTCATCTAAAGAGTGAAAATCACTTTTGCACTGCTTTTTGCTGAGATTGCATAGCATAAGAATTACTAACTTTTAAGGCTATTTTTGCACCCTTTTTTGTTATTTTTTTAGGTTATATTTGTTTAGAAAAATGTGTGTGATTTTGCTTTTTTTCTTTCTGCTCTTTTAGTAGCCAAAAAAAATTACTTGCATGCAAGGTGCCTATCAATCATTGCATCAGACGATTTTAAGACGTTGATGTATTAAACCAAATTAAATAGATAATAATTCATTTTTTGTTAACTGATATATCCTATATATCATTACATGTTTAGATTTTATGCCAAATTCCAACAAATTTGTGGGGCATATACTATACTTTGGTCAAAACGTTTGGGAGATATAGAAAATTGAAAATTATTCCTTTTCCTTGACATTCAAATATGAATTTCAGCAAAAATGTGAAAATTATGGTCACGTGTCAAATGTCAAAAATTTTGAGAGTTAGTTTTTTTTATATTTAAGCCTATAGAAAAATATTTGAAAACTTCAAGTATGTAAAAAACAATTATTTCTATATTTCTATGTCAAACAGATTTGACTCTATAGCCTTTGATAGTCAAAGAGGTCATTTTCAATTGTTTATATTATGCAAACTGCTGAGCCAAAGTAAAACATGTGACTCCTCAAAATTTTTGGAATTTTATGTAGAATTCGAAAATGTAGATGCTGACGTCTTTATTTTATATGGGACACCCTATATATTATTACATACTTAGATTCTATGTAAAATTACAACAAAATTTAGGGGTTACATGCTTTATTTTCGTCTCTAACAGATTTTATGATATAAACAGTTGAAAATCACCTATTTTTCGACTATCAAAGGATATAGATCCTATTACAGGAAGAAACCGTTTCACTTTTATTTTTTATCCATCAAAATAGATTTCAGCTAAAATGTCAAAATTAGATAAATCACATGTCGAAAATTTTGACTCTTAGCATTTTTTTGACATGTTTATATATAGGTACATAAACATATTAAAAATGTAACATGTGAAAAACAATTGTCTCTGTGCCAAACAGATTTGACTCTATAGCCTGTGATAGTCGAAGAAAAGCAAATTATCAACTGTATACATACTAAAATCTGTTAAACCAAATTAGGGCATGTGCCCTCTCAAAATTCTTGAAATTTCACGTAGAATCTAATTATGCATTAAAACAAAACGTGTCTCATGATTTTTTTCTCATTATTAGTGAGTTGTCTAGAAATAATATCCCAATTGAGCACCCTGTAGAGGCTTGTAATTTTCGTAATTTTCATTTTAGGTACAGAAATCCACTTATTTAAGCAGTTTTTCGTGATGTATTTTTCACGTCAAAAAAAGTTGATCCCCTGTAAGTACGCTCTATTTTAAAATAACCTAAAAAAAAAACTGATATTTTTTCTGGCCTTACAAACGTTAGTTAATTGGCCTACAAAGAAACCAAACGACTTAAATCGTGTCCTTCTCATGTTAAACAGAGAGAGATTTGGGCTCTTCAACTGTGCAAATATTCACATACTCTCTTCTATACAAGAAAAACAACTCTAACAAAAAAAAGGGGGCTTCTTCACGACATTGTTGGCAACACTGCGTACTCACTTCGGTAACGTGGTACCGTTATAACTCTCCCGGTAAGCCCCCGCGACCATACAGGGGTACATCGGAAACATCGTTGTATAAGTGTAGGTAGGCAACGTGTCACACTCGAGCCCCACCTCTTCCGAATGATCGACTATGACCGGAACATTCTGGAAATTTCCAGAATCTTCGGACGGCACCTTGCCTCCCTCCAATTTGATCTTCTGTTTCAGTGTGTACTCGTCTAAACCGTGTTGGGTTTTATTTAAACTTCGATGCTGATAAAACACTAAAGAAATCCTGGTGGGGTTGGTACGATCGGGTTGTTTCAGGGCGGTCGTGGCGTGTAATTCGTGTTTGGCACACTCGAACAAAACACTGCCATGGGTAAGAGCTATGGCCACCCCGCCGATATCTTGATCCCGAAAACACTCGCTGTTATCCGTGTACCTTATATCGACAGTTTTGCCCTTCACGTCGTTTGTATAAAAATCATCAAAAGGGTTATTGATCTGAGGGCTGTGAGGGTTGAAATGGTTCCAAAGGTTCGGTGTACCTTGGTACGAGTCGTAAGGGTAATAGTACTCTTGATAGTTGTAAGGAGCCTTAAAGACGCTGAATTGTGGCAGATGATGGTATCCCACAGGTGAATCTAGTACGGTACTGGATATCTGTCCGCTCTGGATCTCTTGGGACGAACCTCCGTAAGGACCGGGAGGTGTACTGGGAGTGCGCTGCAAGGAGGTCGAAGAGGAAATTGATGGCGAGGAGGACTTGCGTTTGCGTTGCGATTCTTCTTTTTTGGATTTGCGGTTTTTGCATTTTTCGGCTGGTTCTGAAAAGGTACGAACCTCGCAATGGTATCTGAAAATAAATATAAGGTTACACTCTGTCCAATTAATTTTTTATTAAAATTTTACGGGTCTGAGAGAAGAATTATTATTTTCTTCTTCTTAGGCAGCTCAATTATCAAGCATTAAGTTTATTTCATGATTCTAACTGCAGTAGAATTATCAACGAAATACCTGGAAATTGACGCATCAAGGACCTGCGGACATATACCAACATTTAATTGATCATATCCCAAACACGCTTTATTCAATGAGAATAATTTAAATAAAACTTGTTAGATAGTCATACTTGGTGTTCAACTTTAGTTCGGATCAAACACTCATTACGGCAGTAGACCAACTTCCAATGAAGATATAACCGATTTTTGTCACGTCATGTCTTTTAAAAAGAAACTTTGACTTACAGCCGAAATATCTCTAATGGCATTGGATTTAGAACTTTTGTAAATACAATCAGTATTTTAAAGCAAATGATCATAAATAAAATGCAGCTTGTTCCATGATTCTGTCAGTTATCACTTAAAAACCTTGACGGATCAAAAGCCTGCTGACGTTGACTAAAATTCAAATGACTATATCTCACAAAGAGTTAACCCAATAAGAATCATTTAAATTAAATTTGTTAGATAAACACTTAGTCTTCAACTTCGGTTCTGATACTCATAACTGTAGATCAACCTCCAAAGAAGATACAAATGTTTTGTGTCTCGTAATGCCATTAAATAAGACATCTCGTTTAGAAGCGGATACATCTTAAATACTACTGGCCTTAGAGCTTTCAACGAGTCATCAACATTGTAGAGCAGATCATTATTAATCAAACAAATTTTTTATTAATTCAATTCAAAAAAAATTTTTTATTAATTCAATTATTTTTTTTTAATTCAAGAGTCTATCTTCAATAAATCAAAAGCTATGAACCAAAAATGCGAGCTTAATCTCAGCAAGTAGTGTCTGCTAATGTGAAGTCAAATTCAAACGGCCATATCTTCAAAGCCATTGCTACCAGATTCTCTCAGACGATCACTAGCACACCAACTTTGATTCCTATTGTGAGACTCTAGGTCTAGTGCAAAAGAAGATATGAAGTGCTTATCGTATGGTGACGTATTACTAACTTACTTGTTCAAGACTTCCACCTCTCCTTTGACAACTTTTGCCTGTTGATTCTCTTCAGAACCAAACTCGTCACTAGTATCGGGCACAAACATCGGTAAAACGTGCAACTGCTCATCCTCAGGTTTCTCCAATCCTCGATGTTTGGTCAGAGTGACGACCACAGTACAACCATTAACCATATTATGTATATCCTTGTGAGCATGAGCGCAAAAGTCCATACATGCGGTCACTCCTGAAAATGGTCTACCCGGTTTTCTGCCCAATCTACACTCCGACGCGATACTTTCGAAAACCGTTTGATTTTCAAAGGATTTTGGTGCCAGAGATCTGTACATGGGATGTATGTGGTCCGCAAGGTTTTCCAGCTCATTTTCCAGGTCGTATTCTTCCTCTTTGACGCTTAAACGATACTTTCTTACTTCCTTTGATCTGGTGAACTTGCAACCATTATAGTACATACTCCACGAGCAGCTAGAAAAGTGATGTTCTTGTTTAACTTGCAAATTGCCAGATTCATTAGAACTTACCCAAAAGAAAAACTGGCACCACAAGTCTCCTCACTAACGCCTTGGCAGGCGCAGGTGCGAGGTTCGTTGGTAGCACATCGCCTCTTGGTCGGCAGACCGAATTTGGTGAGTTTGTTGGTGAGGAGGGAGTAGAGGTGGTCCGCTTGATTATTGGCCACTCCCTCCCACACCACCAGGCAGACTATTATGAAAGACGAACGACAGGTGTGGCCTTGCCGCTGCTTTACTATGACTAGATACTTTTCTTCGAGGTTCACTCGCCTATGGACCTAAAAAGGGTTACTCTAATCAGTTCATTTAATGAGAGAGGTTGATCCAGAATTTTTAGAGTTCAAGGTGAGTCAGAGATTACAACCAGATGATAAGAGTTGTGGTAGAAATTGGACCATGATCTATGACAAAAGAAGACTTTACTTGTTGAAGAATTCATTTTTCACTTACCCATTTGACTATAGGACACCCCTGAGCAGTTTTCCCTTCCTTCCCGGTATAACGGATCTTTTCGATCCTGATTGCTGCCCCAGTATGGCCCGTCTGACACTCCAAATTGTACCTCAGAGTCCTAAGATTATTCGCACAACCCAAGTGAGTGTAGTAAGCACCTGGTTCCGGAGGATTCTGCTCCGGAGGAAAACATTGGCACTCGGGAATCTCTTCTCCGATAACTTTCTGAGGCTCTTTCTTCACTTTGACTCTTTCCGGAGAGGGTTTTGATGCGGGTTTTTTGTTCTGCTTAACATTTGGATCTTGCCTGGGAGACTGCGGAGTTCTGCGTTGCTTCTCTTGCAACCATATGTCAGAAGGTTGTGGTGATGCGAAGATTGATCGTTGCGGGGAATGCAGTGAATCAGCATGTTCATGTAATGGCGATTGAGGTAGAAAGTTTGGTCCCGAATCGTATGAATTGGAAAAACCTCTTGGACTTGGAGTTGATTGGCTCGGTGAATAAGTTTTTGGTGAATTGACGCTCGTGATGCTGGGAGATTGAGGGGTCCTGCAAGCTTCTCTCCGGTTATTTAAGGCTTCAGCTTCGCTTGTTAGTTGAAAGTTATTTTTCTGGATAATACTCTCTCGGTGAAAAGGACTAAAGCGATCAGACTTAATAATAGTTTGAGCAAATTTCTGAGTATTATGGTCATGGTAGGTGGTTTGGTTGGTAAGGGGGCCACCATCAACACTTAGACCCTTGTCTAAATGATGATGGTGGCTAAACCATAAAAAATGACCGGTAGGTTGATTTTGTTCGACGTTCTTCATGCTTTGCTCCATTTTCACGTCACTCTGCTGCTTATTTAATATCATTGTCTTTATTCTGGTATTCAAGTTCACTTTGTCCGCTTGCGAGAACGTTTTCTGAGGCCCGTCACTTTTCATTTTCGTCGGCGAGGTGTGCTCAGAATGATCGTTTTGCTGCTGACTCATATAGTGGTTGTTCTGATCCTGATGCTCGACGTGTTGCTGATAACTGTGCTGCTGATCCATTTTACTGGTGGTATCTTGGTGTTGCTCCCACATCATTTGTTCTTGCGGTTGTTGTTGTTGCCATTGCTGTTGCTGTTGTCCGCTGTATTGCTCATTGCCTGGATAACCACTAGAGTTGTGTGAAACTACCTGCGGACTGCTGGTGTTCACCTGAAAGAAAAATGTTCATATGTAGTCGAATTAGTTATAGTTACAACCCAAGCAACACGGGTTCGTATAATATACGTTAATTGAACATATTTTACGTATAAAAATGGTATAACATTTCAATCGTATGAATAATATACGTTTTTCATTTCAAACTTTTTATAGTTTAAATAATTTGGTGAAAAATAGCAACACTATACATTTTTGACATCGTTTCAAATTTTCCAAAAACAAACAAAAAACATTCTTAATTTGACCACCTGTCTTATGTTGATGAAATAATAATATATCAATCTTAAATTCTGGTCACCAATATAGTACACAATTTATATAGAAAAGTAACATTTGTTTATATATACATAAGCATATATCTGGTTTATTAGATTGTTAATTTACGTTTAATATATGTATACATAAAACTATATTAAATACGTTTACAAAAGAAATATAAAAACCTGTATATATATTCGTTGAAGTTTACGTATATGTCAATGTGACAGATGATAGTACATAATTTTTAATGTTTATTATACCACTCAGTGTTGCTTAAACTGTTATATTTTTAAAACAGCTTAAAATAACAGGTTTCCGTGTTTTTTTACAGCGAGGGTAAGTTTAGTTAATCGTTAATAAATTCGGAAACCCTACAATTGATAATATAATTTTGAAATTAATAACCAAAGATTTTTAGCCATTTTCTGTCATTGAGGATGTTGGGTTTAAAGAGTTTTGTTCCTGGGTGTAGATAGTTTTAGGTTTTTAAAGTTTGACAATTTGAAATAATTTTTGGTTTTATTCCGGACTTTTGTAATCTTTTTTTAAAAATATTCCAGTCATTTAAATTTAAATGAACCGAAGAATGAAAATTATTTCAACTGCTCGGAATATTATAAAAAAATTACCCCAAAAGCATGATATAAAATTAATGAAATAATTATTTTAATATTCCAAAAATTTAAAATAATTTTTATCCTTCAGTTTCTTCAAATTTTAAATACCCGTGCAGCTCCCACCAAAAGCGTGAAGTAAAATAAAAAATGATGACTGATTGACATCTACGGGTATTAAAATAATCATTAATTAGTATGAAATAGTTTTTTGCTTTATTCCAGCCTTTTGGAGGCATTTCTTTAATATTCCAGGCATTTGAAATAATTTTCATTCATTATTTATTCAAATTTTAAATGCCTAAATTATTAAGAAAATGCCTCGAAAAGCGTGGAATAAAACAAAAAAAATATTTCTAAAACTATTAATGATTATTTTAATATTCCATAGATAGATGCCAAATAATTTTTTATTTTATTACACGCTTTTGGGGGCATTTTTTTAGTATTCCATGCATTGCAAATAATTTTATCATACATTTTTAGAATAATTATTTCAATATTCCAGGCAATTATAATTCAAACAAACTGAAGATTAGACATTATTTTAAATGCCTGGACTACTGAAAAAAGTAACTTTATCAAACACATTTCTTCCAGCAACATACCAACTTCAACCAACATAACAATTATGACTGCTTGTTGGACCTTTGTCAATAATAAACATAAACCATTCCATCCCATTTTATTGATGACAATTTTAAAGTACAATCAGTATTACTAGAGGTCCTTGTAATGAAAGTCACACAAGTGTAAATTTGATAAGTGATATCAAAAAAATAGTAGAATAGTAGGAAGTGAAAAATAAAAATGTGTTATATAGCTCATACAATATTCTTCCTGTTATTGCCAATAATGTTTCCCATTTTTAAAGAAGAAACAACAAAATGGAAAAAATTCCAAAGAAATTGATTCAGTCCCAAAAGTCAACGATAAGCCGATAAAGAGCAATAGACACACAGGTGCTCAGGGATTCAAAAAAAAACTAAAAAAAATCTTGAATTGTGAGAAATTAAAATTAAGAAAAAGTGTGCCAATTTAAAACGTCGTATCAGGAATGGAGGCAGAAAATTTGAACATTTATTTTGACTGTAAAATTAACTTAGCTTAGAGTAGCGGCGTACATTTGACTATGTACTAAAAAAAATAAAAATACACACCTATTGAAGCAATAATCTAGCAAGTATCTTACCATTTTGAAATCTAGATTAGACACGCTAACTTTTGAAATCACTTGCCAAGCAGTCAAGTAATTTTCTTTTCCAGGACAGTTAGTTAAATTTGGGAAATGATGGTCAAAAGACACAATTTTCGACACAAGTTGCGCAAAAATCTGATAATTTCGTAAAAATGTGAACAGTTTTGTTTGAATTTAGTTTTGTAATTTATCGAAAGGTTACGTTAAAAAAAATTGTTATGAAATTCGAAAATGTGTAGCCACAGTACTAAAAAGATCAACAGGGGGTGTAAATTTTTTTCGGTTTTTCTATGAATGCCTATAATTTTAAAAGTACTTAAGATAGATTTTTTTTTAGTATTTTTTTTTAATCCCTGAGCACCTGGTGTTTTTCGGCTTATCGTTGAGTTTTGGGACACCTTGTATGTGCTAAAATAATAGTAGAACTAAAAGAAAAAACTGCTTTAGGAAAGCAGAATTGACCAAAGATTACTCATCATCATCTTCACAACAGTATTTATGAGTTCTGAGAAGCAAGTCACACTTTCTTCAGTGATTATAATTTTTAACCAGCCCTACGAATTTTACAAATAGTTAAAAATAATCACTTAAAAGGGATTGATATACGATTTAAGAAACATTGGTTTCAGTTATGACTCCATTCCAGATAAAGTAAAATTTAGTTAATTAATTAAATAAAAAAATAGGGACAAAGATAAACATTCATACCAACCCCAGCCATATTTCGCTTTTACGTGCATTATCGAAATTCAGCAATATTTACGAAAGCTTTTATTGGAACTATAAGGATTTTCTGTGCAGTTGGTTGAAACAATTATTCCATTGAGAAAATAAGGTGATTTACCATTTAATGATTTCCTAACTAACGGAATCTACTAATACTCTCCTAATCAATAATCTATTGCTACCTAGTTGATGAATAACTGAAACAAATAATATTACTATTACTTTCGATCCTAATTTTGCAATACTGTTGTCGAAACTTCAAGTAGCGTATTTTACAGGGACAAAGACTAGGGAATAGTAAGTGTATATTAGGTATCAGCCCTGTTATTTGTATACCTATTATTTTGGGTTGACAAATAACAGATTGTTAAATAAAAACCCATCGAGGAGCAAGATTCCTTAAGAAGCGCTAACATACTAAATAGTTTGTCTACCTACCTGTGGATACCCAGGCTGACCGTTTCCCGAACCGGCGTTTACATATTGCTGAGTTTGTTGCTGACTGTTGGCTCCAGGACTAAAATTTCCTGAACTAACTGTAGCGTATACAGTCTGTTGCTGATTTTGTGATTGGTTTGGTTGTTGCTGCTGCTGCTGTTGGTAGTTTTGGTTGGGAGTTGATGGATTTTGGTTAATTACACTGTTAACCTGGACAAAAATTTAGAGTTTTATTGCCATTTGGGTTTAAAGTTAAAAAAGAACTTACGGAGCTAGGTCTGGATTGTGAGCCACTCTCACTATTGGTATTATTAGTATTCGACCCGAATTGGTTATATTCCTGATATTGCCTGTTGGGATTTTGTTGCTGCTGAGTTGGCTGCTGCTGTTGTTGCCCTTGGTTGGCTGGACTGGGACTAGGAGTGTGGGCGTAATTCGAGTTTGGTCTTGGTGGGACCATTTGGGCCTGCTGGCTCGGTACACTGGATAAAAGGGGCATTTATTGAAAATTTCACAATAATTACTATATAGTTTGGTATATTACCTTGGTGGTCTAGTGTTGGTGGGCGTCAAGACTTGTACAGCACCTGTATAGAACGCGTTAGTCTCGAACGCAGGCTGCTGATAAGTAGTTTGGTAGATTCCGTTGGGGTATTGCTGATAAGTCTCAATTGGTTGGGCGGCCTGGGGTATTTGCTGGATAAACTGTCCCTGCCATCCTGAAACTAGAAATACATCAGTTAATGAGAGATCATTTCAGTGAAAAGACGTGGTTTGGTTTTAAATATTTGAGTAGTTATAGCAGGTTGTATATATGGTGCAGTCAGTAGGATATTAGAACTTAATCTAGATTATGAACAAGAGCCCAAATAGGTTCTACTAGAATAGTTTCTTGGTAAAATTATTCTTTAGGCGTGGTGTTTTGTGAGTAAATTGGCCTATGAAAAATTGGAAAACTATTGAACTATTTGGATCCTACAGTATGCTTGGTTCGTGAATGATGTGTAGTTTACTACAATTTACTCTACCAGTCTATCAATCTACCAGTATAGTATTTCTGTTATTATCCAAATATAAGATAGAGTGATTATCTTCAAGTTCTATAGTAAATTGTAGTCCCATACCTCCCTTAAAAGTTGTCTAAATTTTCCACTAAATCTTCATTTTATATCTTTAAAGTGATTTCAAGTTGATATTTTAATAAGAAAATTTTTTACAGGCTCTTAAGAATAATGCTAAACATTTTTTGTATGTGTACTCTCAATATATAAAAGTCTATAACTCCCTCAAAAGTTGTCTAAATTTTCCCAAAGTTCTACTAAATCGTTAGAAATACTTCATTTTATGTTCTTAAGGATATTTCAAGTTGAAATTTTGCCTTTACAGGCTGTCAATAATTTCTTCATTTTTTTGGACGCTTAGTACAAAAAGACGCGTAACTCCGTTAAAGGTTGTCCAAATTTCCTCAAAGTTTCACCAAATTTAGGAAAACTTTATTTTATCTTCTAAAGATATTTCAAGTTGATATTTTAGTGTCACTGGCCAAGGGACTGGATCACCTCTACCGATCTACCTGTTGTTGTAGGTTTAAATGCAAGTTCGATTCTTAATTAGGCTTTCATTCAAATTATTGGATAAGTACTTTGGGACCTTAAGTAACATTTTACAAATAGTTAATCTATCATTCAATGTAGTTTATTTTATTAAGGTATTATTACGAGTTTTCCAAAAAAAAAAATCTAAATTACATATCGTCTTAAAAGTGGTCAAAACTACTAAACTTATTCACTTAAAATCGTTTTTTACCCTCAAATTCATCCTCAACGGACCCACTATTTTGTAGTGAAAAAATTAGGAAAATATTTCCAATGGTTCCCAATTTATGACCAAAAATGTGCGTTTAAATTCTTCAAATTTGGTGAACTTTGGATATTGGATGAGAAAATCACCTCTAACTTAAAATATTTTTGAGGCACAAAAACCATTTATATGGAAAATTATTCGCAAATAATTGGACTTTTAAAATTATTGCAGTTATTTTATAGGAATGTTTTCAATAAAACTTAAAAGTTGGTAAATAATTAGCAAAAAAAGTGGTCAAACCAAAAATGTTCTAACTATCCAAATTTTTAATTTAGAATAATGTTTCGTCCCTCAAATTTATCCTCAGATATCCTACAATTTTCTTGTAAAAAAATTATGAAAATCTTTCCAGTGGTTCTCAAGTTATGATTCAAAAGGTCCATCAAGTCCTGGACTCGCTGACTTCTGGACCTTGAAAAGCAAAATCGCCTTTAACTCTAGAATTTTTGATCAGATGAACGGACACACCCTATATTATTCCTGGCAAATCAAATGTGACATTTCCTGAAAGACAAGTCACAGTACTTTCAAGGTTAATCCAGTCATTCCAAGAGACTATCAGTTTCTCAAAAGATTTCAAAGTATTTTTGAGGGTATTCTCTGCAATTGAAGACTCAATTTCCGGGAAGATATTTCAGAGTACTTTCATACGCATTCCAAGGCACTCAGTTTCTTAAAAGACTATTTTTATAACTTTATTCCATGCATTCTGAGTAATCCAGCTTCGTAGAAGCTCAATTTCTAATCATTCAATTTCCTGGAAGAGAATTCAAAGTACCTCCACGGTCATTACAGGCCTTTCAAGTGACTCAGCTTCCTGAAATATAGTAGTAACTCCAGGCATTCCAAGAAACTTAATTTACTGGAAGATTTAAGATAATTTTTAAGAATATTCTAGGCATTTCAAATAATTTAACTTCCTCAAAGAGAATTCAAAGAATATTCCATAAAATACCATTGCTATCATCAGCCATCAATTGACAAGAATAAATAATACGAATATTCTAACGGTTACTTACCTTGAGATGGATCGGTTTGCCATACGGGCGTTGGAAACCTGTTGGGATCAGCGTAGAAAGGCATCGGAGTCTAAAATAAAAGAAAAATACAACAAAAATAAACTCCCCATTCTTATACACCCCAAGCAAATATAAAAATAACACAAAAGGGCAATACACCTTTCCGTTCCTAATCTGTTATGGGGTCGGTGATGGAAGAGGGGGGAATTCCATCCCTTTCGACAGGGTGAAAAATGCAACGTTAACCTTGAAAATAAAACTCTCTGTTATCATCAGATCAGCTGATGCCGAGGTGGGGAAGACAAGATTCCCCATTCCCCATTCTGATAGCATTAAGGGGGATAAAAGGTCCGTATACAAACACGCCCTACCGTTAGAGCAGGTCAGGCCTGGGCCTTTTTCTCTCCCTTACCCCCCCTCCCCCCCAAGGGGTAAAACGGAAACGTATTCTGTCTGTCTCAACTTTAACCCAAAATAAGCTCCCCTTTACGACAAAAGGTTCGGTATATATTTGTGTCTCGGGCACATCATCAGTTTTTGTCAAACACGGACCGGAGAAAAGGTGTGTGTGTGGTGAATTTATGAATGAACGCGGATCCCCCTAGACGCCAAAAGAGTGTTTTTGGGGGGAGATTAATATTGTGGTTAAATGAGCACAAATAATGAGATTAATGTCGCCTTTACAAGCGGGTATTTAAACGGTGATTAATGCGTAAGAAAGTTGACAGAAGTTGAAGAGGTGCAGTCGGTTGGATATTAGTACAAATTTTCAACGAGCATAAAAAAAATTGTTTTCTTGCATTTGACGGATTGGTGGCTGTATCGGCTGCAAATAATGTAAATTTGCACGATCACTTTAAGGAACAGCATATTTAATGACTTGTTGATGTTCAAAAAAAAGACATTCTCCTAAAGCTTCCACAGAGATATGTCATGACCCTCACAGTCACATACCTTTGATAGGTCATAGAAAACCCTATTTAGTTACGTACAGCATCATTGGTACTAAGTCTGGGCTTCGGTTTCCTGGACAAAGTGAATGTTTTTTTTGAACCATTAGTCAATAACTTATCACAGTTTTTTCCACAAAAGCGTACGGTGCAGTCGGTAGGATCGATCATTGATAATGACTAAATACATGATTTATATTTACCATGGGTTGTTGTTGGACGGGCATAGGTTGTGCAACTGGTTGCGGACTAGGTCTCGTTGGAGGTTGCGTTGGAGGTGCTACTCCTCCGTTGGTGTCGGGGTTCGGAGGTAATCCGCCTGCCAAGGAGTTAAGAGGTCCGCTGGGTTTTCTACCACGGTAGCTCTATAAATAACAAAAAAAAAATGTGAATTGAAATTGTATTATTTAATTGTCTGTAAATCCGATGTGGTTCCAACAATTTAGGTTTTTCGAGCAACTTTCTAGAAATAGTAATTAAATTTTTTGTTTATAAAAACCATAGTGTCCAGGATTGCTGATAGGATTTTTCCAGGCAGTTTTAGGACATGTTTTTCCTCTTAAAGAGTTTATCATTTAAACTTCTTGGTTCTAACACAAGGTTTTTCCCACAGTTCCCTGGAAGAAATTATAAATTTCCTCTATTAATTGGAGGAAAACAAATAGAAACATTTTCTGCACTTAAGTGCCCCCTAGTGATTGTCCTAGAAACCCCTAGTTTGCTTCTTTATATGCTTTAAATTAGGTTCAATTTATGTTCAATGTCCTACTAGTAATTTCTTTAGAAACCTCTAGTTTTGTCATGATAAACTTTTTCCAATTAAAGAT
Source organism: Anthonomus grandis grandis (assembly GCF_022605725.1). Lineage (NCBI taxonomy): Eukaryota > Metazoa > Arthropoda > Insecta > Coleoptera > Curculionidae > Anthonomus > Anthonomus grandis. The sequence continues at coordinate 6,732,210 of NC_065558.1, forward strand.
AAAATAACTTAGTAGTCATTTTTTTAAAAACGCCTAGTTTATTTCATGGTAAATAGTTTTTATCTAACTACAAAGAAAACCCACTAGTTTTTTTTTAAATACTAGTTCTATTCCAATATACTGTCAAAACAATTGCTTGCAAGCAATTATAGATGTCCAGTTTGTCCAGGCAGTTGGTTTTAGTAAGGAAAAAAGTTTAAAATCTTTCTGAAACTTAAAACGTCAATTTAATTCTTGGAGGAATCTTCACGTAGTTTAAGTTTAATTTTTTTAAGCATTTAAGTACAAAAACCACCTAGTAATTTTGCTAGACACCCTTAATATGTTCGCTAATACAATTTTATAAATAGTGAAAAATGAAAACCCTCTAGCTATATCTGTAGGAACCCTTAGTTTAATCCTTCATACGCGTTTATTTCATGATAAATAGCTTTTATTTAACTACGAAGATAACCCACTAGTTTTTTTTCTACGAACCACTAGTTTCTTCCAATAAACTTTCAGACAACTGCCTGGAAAAAATTAGGTATAGTAGTAGTTTAGAATATTAATTATTAAGTTTTCCTAGAATGTCTCCTGATACACTTTCACATATTGGAAATATGAACTAAAAAATAGATCTGTATAAATCTCAAGTTTGATACACAAAGAGCGAAAAATTCACTTGACAGCGTTGAAAACCCCCTTCAACTGCCTGGAGGAAGAATTTACTTCTTATTATAATAATTTTGAATCATTGCCACATTTGAAGTCATTTTAAGTTATTTTTAAGCATTTTAGACCTCAAAGAACTTGAAACTGAATCAGCTGCCTGGAAGAAAGGAAAATTGACTATAAAAAGTTGGAAACTGGCTTCAACTATCTTGAAAGTGTATTTAGTTCTTGTCAGAGTAATTTTAAAAAACTTTCAAGCAGTTGAGATTACTTTTGAGTCATTGTTAAGCATTTTAGGCCACAATGAACTTAAAACTCAATTCAATTGCCCGGAAGGGGTATTTAGTTCGTTAGATAGAGCAATTTTCGATTTTTAGAATTATGTTCCATGTATTCAATCTAGCTAGTAGTGATTTTTTTAGAACCCCCTAGTTTGTTTCATGACAACTAGTTTTTAACTAAAAAATAACGCACTAGTTTTCTTCCAGAAACCCCTAGTTTTTTTTCATTATATTATCAATTAACTGCCTGGAAGTAATTACAGATTTGTCCAGACAGTTGGTTTAACTACCTAAAGAGAAATAACACAGTTAAAATTAAATGTTTAGTTTCCTGGAAAATTGCAAATTTAATAATATTGAATTCAATGATGCAAATTGGCTCTGAGAGTCTCCAAATGGTTCTTTTATGCTTCTCAACTTAAATAAAATTAAGACAAATAATATAGTACTTTGTTGAACACATTGAGGATTCCCTTAACTGCTTCAATAAAATAATGAGTCTTTTTCAAATCATTCAAGACTCCAACACTTTCTTCTGAATCTTGACGATAGAATATACAAATGCGAACTTTCTTACCTGAAACTTTACAATAAAATCTTATATCTAACCATTCACTTTAAACGCTTCTTGAAAACTGAAGTTAATAGATATTACATTAACAGGCAATAAGAGGATGCCCTTGAACTAATATCAGGTAGTCAAATCTCAAAACAAAAAGGGCCTTTTCTTAATGCCTACCCAATATTGTGCTTATTGTATTACATACAAATTGGAGTTAAGTTTCTGCCTTATTTTCTTTTTACCTGGGATTAATGGTAGTATCAGTAAGAATAAAGTTACTGGGCTTAAGAATATTTTTAGGAAAATTCCATAAAGGAGCTATTAGTACGTAAGGGCGAACGCAGTATAAGTACAATATACAATTTAAATGTACGTGAGTGGAAATTCCACCAAATAGTCCAGTTACATTCCTGGGGTAAATTAAGAGAAAAGAGTATCAAATTTGAGCCAAAATATTGGGACTTGTCAACTGTCAAATGTCATTTCTATCAATTGTTAATGACAGCCACGCAAATTCTGACGTCAACTGTCATGGCTGTCAATTGTCAATTTATAGAAGAAATTCCTTATACACATTTTCCTCATTATTCCAAGAATATTCTCATTAGTTTAATGCTTTCAGAAAAATCCTTTCTTCATTTAACTGAGGCATATTCCAAAATGAAAATTAATTCACTATTCCTGCTTGGGCTAATATTCGTCAGTATTTATCAATCTCTCTTATACCACAAAATAAATAATAATATCACAATCCTTGACCCAATAATCATGACATGAAATCCACGATTATAACCTTAAAAATTATGATATAGCTTTCATACCTTCATATAGGATCACCCACGTGAACTACAATATACAAAAGACAAACTTAACTTTGTTTTCAACATTTATTTTAAACTACAACTACTCTACTATAGTCAGTCTTAGTCACGGCAGTGAAATATTTAAAAAAGAACTACCTACGTAGTTCAATAAAACGATAAAAGGCAACTCTAACTACATAAAGTTGAAAATTATTTATCTACTATACTACCTCCAGCACGGATCGGATCGGCTGGCCTAAAAATACATAAAATCGAAAAAGCTTTACAGGCAAACCTTTGCATTTTTTCTAGCTTTAAGCTTCGAATTGGTCGATGCCGGGGACGTAAGTCGTTGATCGTGTCGAATGGGAACGTGCTCGGATAGATTCGGACGAGTTCGTCGAGCACGCGTGTTTGGTGAAAGGTATATACAGTATGATATTATAAACAGAGAGAAGAAGTTATAGTAGTGGAGTTATTTATTACCTATAGCACAGATGTGCGGAGCTACATACGTCTGTGCCTATACTGTGTATAATCAAATTCAAATTCAGAATGTTTATTAAAGGACCAGCCAATATTACAACAAAAGAAGACTCAATAGCTCTTTTTAAATTTGTTGCAATTTATTTTTCAATCCTGCCAAAGATATATTAAAAAAGTCTAGTTCTATTGACAATTGATGAGCATCCCTATATATAGATTAAGGACTGAAAAATCAGAGGTTAGCTTTTCTTGTGCTTCTTGCAGAGACACGAATATAAATGATATTTAACAAAGGAGAACAACTAAGCCGAATAATATTGAAAAAAAAGACATATGCCAAGATTTCTTCAGCGAACACTTCTAAATCTCTTAAAGAATTTACCCTCTCTAGTGTTTAACCAAATAGTGATTAGAATAATACATTATATAAAGACATAATTCTAGAACAAAGAGCAAAACAGGCCCCTCTGCACCTATCAAGAATCCCCTAATCTATAAATTGATTTGTATAGTTTTAGATGATCTGCCTACAATAAAATAGCACTATAATGTATGAAATCTGCAACATTTTGTTAATAAAGATGCTTGAGTGAATCAAGTCAGTCAAGTGATTTAAATATTAGAGATCGAGTTATAAATGATATTTTTCATATAGTTTGAAGTGCCAAGTAACTCCAAAAAAATTACATAAATAGTTGAGTGTGAATGGCCCAAAAACCCTAAAGGTAATATGATAGCATCCAGAATACTCGGACCTTACACTTTTGATCTTGCAGTTCGGACGCAAACCAGAGAGACGAAACTCTTCAAAAGCCATAGTGATGAAACTTCTGCAGCAGAATTCCATGGTAGACAATCAAATGCTTTTGTGAAGTCATAATAAACTATCACAAATGCCTCACCATGTTTTATCTAGGAATAAGAAAGACATTGAAATGCCAAGTGTTGTTGGAGAGCTTTTGTATTTTAGATAGCTTCCTCTTTTCAATTCTGCGAGGTCTTTTACAGAACCATGGTTTAGTATAGTTGATTTTCTTCTTCTTAATTTTATTCCAATAGATTTTCCATTGGTCCATTGGCATGGACCAAATTTAACTTATATATGTTAATGTGTTTTCGTGTGCTTTCTGATTTTAGTGAATCTGTGTTTTTAGTCTGTGGCTGGTGACCGTTTTGTAAATACACCAGTTGTCAACATGCTTTTATTTTTGGTAGCAAACCAGACACCTGCCAAATATATTGGTGGTGTTCCAATTGACTTCATTTAAACTATAATTTCGAATATTTTAAAGTTGTTCCAATAATAATTTACATAATATGAGGTTGTGGTCTGTTCCATGTTGGTGGAGATTAAGGCCCTTACATCAAATACCTGGATGACGACAAAAATATTGAATTTTCCAAATTATTCTTACTTTCCCATAAAGTCCCTCAATGAATCAAAAAAATCAACCCTTAAATTTTTTTACTAATTTGTGCCCCTTAAGCAATTTTCCAATTCGTTTCATATTAAGTTTGATCGGCAAACCTTAAGGTCCATTTTTAATAAACCAAAATAAACAAACAAACAAAAAAAATTACTATTTCCATAAATTTCGTATGTGACGTGAAATTTTAATCTCGTAGAAAGCAAAAGCCTTGCGTAACCGAAAGCGAGAGTTATGCCACGTAATGCATTATCAACAAAAGCGAAATCAACCCCCTGCGCGTTACGGATCAGACAGTTTACGGTGTTGCCGTAACAGCCCTTAGAGGACGCATTTTAATGAGGAAAATTTCATTATGTTATACGTGTTAATGAATTTCAAATTTTTGCTGGTAATCATTGTCCTGAGGATACATTTAGTAAATTACGAAACGCTTAAGAGACGCGGTCAACCTGAAAAAATAGAAGATTTTTCCCAGTAGCTTGTCCTATAAAAACGGTCGTTCTAAAACCTGTGTTTGTTTTTAATATTGTTTATTTTAATTTTATCTTTTGATATTTACTTACAAAAAAATTGTATAATTTTAATCTTTTTTTTCCAGGGCTAACTGAAGGAAACTCCTTAGATATCATTCTGCTTATCTCTTCCTCAAATGCCTGTTAAACAATTTTTTAACATAATTTTTCCAGGCACTTCCAACCAAAATGCAAATAATTCAACTGCCTGGACTTCTTCTATTCAGGCAAGAATAGAAGGCGTGAAGTGATTTTTTTGGGAAAAAACTCTTACTATACTTTTTTAAAGAAAACAATGGAAAACCTATAAATAAAATCTTCCTATAAAATTTCCTCGTCATTCTACTTCTAGGTAGTTAATAATTCATTTAAAAAAAACCTTACCAACACTGGTAAATTAATACATTTTTCCAATCAGTTAAAGTCGTTAATTTATCCAGCTTGTTTTTTAGTAGACAAATTACGTTTTTTTCCAGGAAGTAGTCAATTTATTATTTGGAAAAAAAATTACACTCTCTCGAAGAATCAAAAATATGAATTTTGCTCTCTTTTTCACTGTCTGCAAAAATGTTTTCTTTGATCAATTTTTACAATGGATAAATCTTTTTCATCATCGATTTTCCAGACGGTTACCATTTAATGAACATTTCAACATCGGTAAATAAAACACTTTTTTCCAGGCAGTTAAAATCGTTGATTTTTCCAGCTTGTTCAACTTTTTTAATGGAAAAATTACGTTTTTTTCTAGGCAGTTGTCAATTTAATTTTCTGAAAAAAAATCGTGAACTGTCAGGAAAATAACGGTATTAAACGCTTTCAACTGCCTTTTAGAACTTTTATATAAGTTCCATCTTTATCCTTCCAGGCAGCTGTTAATTAATTTTTTCAAAAAATTTTTACACTCTCTCGAAGAATCAAAAATATGAATTTTGCTCTCTTTTTCACTGTCTGCAAAAATGTTTTTCTTTGATCAACCTTTACAATGGATAAATCTTTTTCATCATCGATTTTCCAGATGGTTACCATTTAATGAAAATTTCAACAATGATAAACAAAAACTTTTTTCCAGGCAGTTAAAATCGTTGATTTTTCCAGCTTGTTCAACTTTTTTAATGGAAAAATTACGTTTTTTTCAAGGCAGTTGTCAATTTATTTTCTGAAAAAAAAATCGTGAACTGTCTGAAAAATAACGGTATTAACCGCTTTCAATTGCCTGGAAGTAATTTTATATAAGTTCCATCTTTATCCTTCCAGGCAGTAGTCAATTAATTTTTGAGAAAAAAAAAATTCCTCTCTTTTTAACTGTCTGCAAAATTATTTTTCTTTGAACAACCTTTACAATGGATAAATCTTTTTCTTCATTGATTTTCCAGATGGTTACCATTTAATGAAAATTTCAACAATGATAAACAAACACTTTTTTTCAGGCAGTTAAAATCGTTGATTTTTTCTGCTTGTTCAACTTTTTTAATAGAAAAATTACGTTTTTTTCTAGGCAGTTGTCAATTTAATTTTCTAAAAAAAAATCGTGAACTGTCAGGAAAATAACGGTATTAACCGCTTTCAATTGCCTGGAAGAAATTTTATATAAGTTCCATCTTTATCCTTCCAGGCAGTAGTCAATTAATTTTTGAGAAAAAAAAATTTCCTCTCTTTTTAACTGTCTGCAAAATTATTTTTCTTTGAACAACCTTTACAATGGATAAATCTTTTTCATCATCGATTTTCCAGATGGTTACCATTTAATGAAAATTTCAACAATGATAAACAAAAATTTTTTTCCAGGCAGTTAAAATCGTTGATTTTTCCAGCTTGTTCAACTTTTTTAATAGAAAAATTACGTTTTTTTCTAGGCAGTTGTCAATTTAATTTTCTGAAAAAAAATCGTGAACTGTCTGGAAAATAACGGTTTTAACCGCTTTCAACTGCCTGGAAGAACTTTTAAATAAGTTTCATTCTTATCCTTCCAGGCAGTAGTCAATTTATTATTTGGAAAAAAAATTACACTCTCTCGAAGAATCAAAAATATGAATTTTCGTTTTCTTTTAACTGTCTGAAAAACCTTTACAATGGATAAACATTTTTCTTCATGGATTTTCCAGACGGTTACCATTTAACAAAAATTTCCACACTGGTAAATAAAAACTTTTTTCCAGGCAGTTAAAATCGTTGATTTTTCCAGCTTGTTCAACTTTTTTAACTGAAAAATTACGTTTTTTTCTAAGCAGTTGTCAATTTAATTTTCTGAAAAAAAATCGTGAACTGTCTGGAAAATAACGGTTTTAACCATTTTAAACTACCTGAAAGAACTTTTATATAAGTTTCATCTTAATCCTTCCAGACAGTTGTCAATTAATTATTTGGAAAAAAAAATTACACTCTCTCGAAGAATCAAAAATATGAATTTTCCTCTCTTTTTAACTGCAAAAACGTTTTTCTTTTATCAACCTTTACAATGGATAAATCTTATCATTTAATGAAAATTTCAACACTGGTAGTAATATTTATTTATAGAATATTTATATATTTAATATTACTGTTTCGATATGTGTTAAATCTTATAAACATATTTAGTAACGAATAGTTAGACACGAATAATAAATACGGTATTTTAAATTAAGAGTACAGAATTGTTTGACACAAGGCTTAAGTTGGTCTAAGCACTTTATTTTATAGCATTAGGTTTAATTACTTTTTGTCATTAATTTTTCAATTTTTCCTTGCAATTTGTTATACTACGAGTATTATATTTACAGGGTGTCTTCAAATAAATTGCAAATTTTTTAATCTAGTTTGCAAATATAATTTCTGTTTTAAAAGTGGCGTGAAATATAAATTTGTCAAATATTCGATTTTTAATATTTTGATGTTACTAGTAGTAAATAAAAACATTTTTCCACGCAGTTGAAATCGTTGATTTTTCGTTGATATTTGAGACATTTTGAAACTTGAAACTCTCATTTTTATATCTAAAGTTACACTATAACCCTATTGTAGTTTTCATGACAATTATGCGTCAAGGCACACTCAAATTTTTTTCAAACAAACAAAACAAAAAAATAAAATTTTAGTCTTTTTTTTATGGAAAATTTTAGTGTGTTCTTTTTTGATTTTTTTTAGGTTTAATTATACAGAGTGTCTCAAAAGCTGGCGTGGGTATTTCAATTCTAAGAAAACATGACACATTTTCATCAAAAAATTAAATTTGTATTTGTTTAATTTGATTGGTTAATAAAAAAGCCTTGGAAAAAATTAAATAGTAGGAAAAGAATAAGCGCCGCTTAAGAAGGTAACTTTCAAAAAACCTAAACCACTCTGACTGACAGATAATATACAAGCAACGATTAAACTAAAGAATAAAGCATTATAAGCAAATATAAGAAAACACGTACGAAAGGGCACAGGGAATACTTTAAACAAATTAGAAATCAACTAATATCGCAATAGCAAATGAGAAAAAGAGATGTCTTGAATTTACAATTGTAAATTGTAATACATAATTGTGGAAGAGATTCTCGAGCATTGTGGAGGAAATTGAATAATTTAAGCATCTGCAATAAAAAAAATTTATTCCTGGCACACTTAATAATCCTGATTCTATAAATCGACACTTCTTACAATTCTCAGCCAATAATAAACAAATTCCTATACAATTCAATTACTACAAAAATAATAGGAAATGTTGCTTTCAATCATTCTTTACCTTTAGGACAGTCACTATATCGGAAGTCAAAAAATATCTGTTTGAAGTAAAATCAATGGCTACCGGCTCGGACTTCATTAATCTTGAAATGCTGCACTTGTGTTGTTCAGTGATATTTCTGATGCCATATCTGACCAATATAATAAATTCCTTCTTATTAGATTCTGTTTTTCCAGAATGTTGGAAAGTTTCCCGGGTTATTCCTCTGCCCAAAAAAACTTCCGTTTCAGAACTTGATCATTTGCGGCTGATAAGTATCCTTACAAGTATGTCCAAAGTTTTTGGAACATTTAAATCTGTATAAAATTCTCCCTCCGTACCAATCTGGTTTTGGTTGTGCAACCGCATTATTAAACATAACTGATGATATAATTATAATATGATATAATTTAAATGCACAGCTATAATTCTATTAGACTTTTATAAGGCATTTGACACTATAAACCATGAACTCTTTTCTTCAGTCTTAAATTTTGTTGGGTTTTCAGAGCAGGCAATTGTGCTTTTAATGGATTATTTTTCAAATAGATTTCAGTTTGTTGAAACATTAGATGGCAGATCAGAATATGGCAGGGTGACTTGTGGTGTTCCACAAGGCTCAATTTTGGGCCCTTTACTTTTTAATATTTATACAAATAACCTCAATAATTGCTTAAAATTCTGCAAGGTACACCAATATGCTGATGATACACAACTTTATTTTTCTTCTCTTCCATCTGAATATATTGATGCAGAGAAAGTCATCAACGAGGACCTAAATACATTGTTATCATTTTCAAATCGTCATAATCTTCTTATTAACCCATCTACGTCAAAACTAATGATTTTTGGTAGAAACAATGAGAGCGTTGAATCTTTTATAACCATAAGTATAGGTGATGATTCTTTCTCTTGTGTTCAAAAAGTTTAGGGGTCGACTTGCGCTTTAAATTCCATATTAAAACCTGTCTACAAAAGGCATGTACCGCGCTGAAGTTACTTTATCCTCATATGCATTCACTATCGCAATCTTTAAAAATTAAGCTGACTGACACTTTAGTTTTGAGCCATTTTAACTTTTGTGATGTGATTTACTCACCTTGTTTAGATTTCATTGAGATACAAAAGATTCAACGGGTGCAAAAATCTTATTTAAGGTACATCTATGGAATTAGAAAGTATGAGCCGGTCTCTCATGAACTAAAAGACTGTAATTGGTTAAATATGGCGAAGAGACGCAAGTTATATTCTTTGGTTTTATTTCAATGAATTATAATTAATTAGTGTCCTTACCTGATAGAGAAGATTAATTACCGAACAGACGTTCATCACTTAAATCTAAGATTTAAAGGGTTAAGTACACCATCAGACAATTTTTTTGTGGCGAACTTTTATCTGCTTTATAATGATATTCCTGCAGATCTAAAAGCTTTATCGGAGGGCTCTTTTAAAAAAAGGCAAAATTACTGTTTTAGTAGCATGGTGTTTGGTTACGTCTTATGTGATGCTTTGATCAAGGTTTATAATATGTATGTATGTATTACTTTTCGTACGTTTTGCTTAGTTTTCTGCGGGCAACAGTGGTATTATTAGTATTATAAATAGGATCCAAAAAAAAAAATGGCGGCATTTTTCTAATATTTTTAAAGCTGTCGCATTTATGTCAAAATATTTGGCACATCCAAAATTTTAAAATAAACATCGATTTTACTAGAAAACTGTTTTTTTTTTAAGTAAAACGTTATTGGAAATATGTAGGGTGTCTTAAGACAAAAACTTGGAAAATCGTAGGGAAATTTAAAACCAAATCAAGAAGATGATTTCCCTGTTCCTCCTCCTCTAAAATAATCGATTCCTTTAAATATTAACGTTATAATCTAGAATTTACTATCCGACCCATACCACAACAAAACGTAACGGCAACGTCGCCCTCATCCCCCCGGAATGAAACCTGGAAGTTATTGATTGCACCCCGCGACGCCTGCGCCCCGACCGACCACTTTTTCCGATTCTGCAATTTTAAATTTGCGCGACGTTGCCGCATCGTCACGTAACCCAACAGACAACGTTTGGAACTGTTTGTTTTGATGATAAATTCACATCGAAATCATTAAAATTCAACCCTTAAAACTATTTTAAATTGTCTTGTTAATATGGGATTCGGCGAGTATACGTAGAGCGGCGACGGGTGTTAATTTTAGCCCCCAGGATTTTCAATTTCCCACCCCCTAGGCCTTCGTTTAAGTTTGGAAAATTTAATTATTTTCCTGCGGTTGATAATAATTCGATAACGTTTTCGGATTAGGTTTTTACGGGTTTTGCGCTAAAAATTTTCAGCGGTGTGGAATTTAATGCGATCATATTTTTGGTGGGTGGGGATTTAATTTGACGGCATGTGCCACGTAATTAAAAAAAATATTATGGCCTGAATAAGCAAATATTGGCCTCTAGAAAGAAAAAACCGTTTAAATTATGGCGATAGGTCCCATGGGAGCCGAGATATAGACCTTCAAAGTTTGAGACTTTATCGGTGTCTTAATAATATGACAAGGTCTATAGGGATTTCCATTTCTAGTAACACTTTCCAGAGTTTTTTGCTAAACAAATGATCCTGCATGTTCTTCTGGCTTTCCTGCTTTCTTTAATGTGTTGGGTTTCGTTGGTGTTATCTCTGCCTTCGATCTCTTGGAATATTTGTTTTATTTTTATCCTGTTTTCTCGGTCATCCATTTTCATTTTTTACTTTCCTTTTACATTATTGTATCACTTATTCTTTAATGCTTAATAAATTTAGTTAGATTTGATTGTGTTCATCTTTCCCAATCCGTTATTAGGTTTTGCTGCAATTTTTATTTGAAATGTCCCATGTTTCCTGGTGCTAAAGAGGGAGCTATTTTATCAAGTTTCTTTGTTTTTATATGAATTCTGACTTATAAAATTTGAAAATTTCTTATGCGTCTGAAATGTCAACCTTTTTTGAACATTAACTCGGGTAACTTAAATAATGGAAATTAAATTTTTTTGTGTATTTCTTATGCCTATAGATGTAAAATTACCGGTAATTAAAAAATCGGTAATATTACCGGTAATATTATGTAATATTGGTAATTTATTAAAAAAAAACTGCTTTTTAACTAATACTAGTTTTTTAAATTCAAAACTGTAAAAACATTAGGAAACACAAAAAAAAATGAGTCAGCATGAACTACGTAATAGAGTGGATAATGGTAAATCATCCTCATCATCCCCAACCTCTTCATCTGATTCTTCTTTTTCCTTGGTTAATTCAGTCAAGTCTATAATTTCGAAACCGAGATCTTCTTTTTCAATTTCTTCCTCAGAATCCTCAGTAGCTTTTTCTCTTCTTGAATGATCTTCGTTTAGTAAATTATAATTATGGGCAATATAGATTAGTTCACCGGCTCTTTCCACGGTAAGCCTGTTTCTTCTTTGCCGATGAATAAATCCATAAGTACTAAACGTTCTTCTACTAAACGTTTCAAATTTTAGTTTTGTACAGTTTGAAATTTGTAAACCATTAAAATTTTGAGAAGAAAACTCAAAATGTTTTTAATTTGTAGGCATTTTAAGCCATTTTAAACACGATTACCATAGAGAAATATATTCAAATAGTGCCTCTGATTTGGCTTTTTTTTTTCTTAAAAGCACTTAATCACTGGCACACCTGGAACATGGATATGGGATGACTTATTATCAGGTGAATTTTTGCATTTTTTTTACAATGAATAACCTTAAAAAGGCTCGGTCTGTAATTCTAACTATCTTCTAATAATGGATTTTTTAAATTATTGGCACACCTGACCTAGTAGTCTAAGAGCGTAGGTTCAAGTATTGAATTTATACAAAAAATATTAGTACAGGCACCTGGAATAAAATGTTTAATGGCCTTGGACTATGACTTTGTAGGCGGAGTGTGTAGGTCTAATTTTGTCCTATTAATGAATTTTCTTTCTACTGGTGCGCCTGGACTATAACTAAAAAAAGTTGTCCCAATAAACTATTGGAAGTTTAGTTTATAGGCATTATTATTACATTTTTAGTAGTACAAGTACACTTTGGTCCAAAATTATTTAAAAAATATAAAATCAAGCTTGAGACAAAATATTAAAGCTGTGAGAGTCTTAGCATTGTAAATTGTCAAGTAAATTTTCAGTTTTACATTAGTATTAAAAATTATTAAAAAAAAATACAAATTTTACTTATCACCAAATAACGCTTCAAAAAATCCCTTTAAACCCGCAATAAAAAAATGATATAAAAAAATAAATAAAAACCTGTCATAAGCCTAAAAATAAACAAATAATAAATTATAAAGACCTACCCCGCTTCCGCGCCCTTTCCCTCTCCCTCGCCGCGACTCCCTCATGTAGGGCTCTCCATAGATGTTCTAAAACAAAGAAACAAAAACGAAAGTAAATAAAACTGAAAATAAAAAGCCAAGCAAAAGCTACATACACAAAGTTACATATTTATTTTTAATAATTCATGCAGAAAAAACGGTTGATATAGGGTGGTCACTTTTAGAACACAATTATTAGTTTTCTTTATGACATTATGTTAAAAAGAGACTACCCTATATAAAAAATTCACAATTCACATAAAAAAGCGGCAAATAATAATTGAAAAAAAACAAAAATAAAACTAAAAATAATTCTCGTGTCAATAGGCAGAGGGGATTCAGAAGAAAACTTTCAAAGTGGGGTGCAAAAATGTCCCCGGATGCCTGGGGTTGTTCACCTTTTACAGCCCTTAAGAAGAAATCGATATTTTAAAACGTTATAGCTCGCCGTTGTTTCCACACTAAAAAAAAAAAAACAAAAAAACCGACTTAAGTTAGGCAAGCATTTCAAACTTCTTAGTTTTCCTTTTCGCTCTATATTTTCCAAATCTAATTTAAAGGTGAATTTAAATAACCTTATAGTAGTGGGACACCATATTGGGTGCAAGCGGTCTGGCTGCTCTTTCATATCCGGTAGGCAACGTAACAGAATACCAGGTGCGTCCTTTCCCTAGGGTTGTCCAAACGTAAACACAAATTTTTCAATATTTGTTCCTTTGATTTATTAAGTTAAATAAGGGGGTTTTTATAAAAAAGTCTCAGGTTACCGTGAAGATTTTTTTTTGAAGAAGAATTTCCGGTTTTACTGCTACTTATATTTGATCAAATAAAACGTCTTGATTAAATCCACGGACGCCACTGCTGCTGGTTCATTTTGAAAAGTTTAGTCTATCCCAGGATACAGTTTATATTAAACTAAGAGGGTTTGATTTGGGATGTGCCATCATCCATTTTTTTTTATTTTGTATTTGGGCAACCCTGATGTGTAACACGTGGTTCGTATATACCGTTGACAGCTGGCGGCGGGTCCACCCTCTCTCCCTTCATCCCCCTTAAGGTTTAATATGTTCTTTATGCACGGGCGTTATGAGGTTTTTCTTTTTTTTGATCCCGTTATGTTCTTATGTTAGTTAGCGTAAATTGTGACCAAGCAGTTTTGTTTTTCTAAAAGAATATTGATAATTTTTTAATGAGATGTTTTCATCCACAAAAGATCAAAGTTATCAGGACTCAGACAATGAGATCTCTTATCACGTCAAAAATAGGAGGTTGATCCCAAAAAGCACCTTTTCAGATCACCGTTGTATTTTAATAAAAAATCGGTACAACGATAACGCCGAAAACGCATCCCAATCAGGTTAGGAGTTAGCAGAAGGATTTGCCCATCAAGACTCAAAACTGCGGTTGACATAGACAAAGTGGCTCATTCAGTAGGAGAAATGCAAAAGGTTTATTCACAGCTAAAAGAAGAAGCCCTACGAGTTAACGAACAAAAACATGAATTTTTTTTTCCCATTTTTGGCACTATAAGCTAAAAATGTCGAAGTGTTCTAGTTCAACTGACAAATTATTAATTTTGTAGTACTGGGATGTCCGGACTATAATCATAAATTTAGTCCAAGGGTAAAGGTGCCAGGATTACGGCCCTTAATGGAGGTCTGGGACTTAGGTTCAATTTCTTAAAATTTAATTTTTTTTCTGGACTATGAATGTAGGATGTAGGTATTATTTCCAGTTGGCATTTTTCTTTTGGACTATAACTTTAGATATTCTCGGTGTGTAACATTAACTTTCTTCTTATCATAAATAGTAGTCCAATAGCGTAGGTTCAATTATTAAATCTATAGAAATAATTAAATTTTTCAGTACAAGCACACCTCGATTATGAGAGTGTAGACAGAGCTTGTCCGTCTAATTTTGTGCTATTTTTGTACTACTGATATGCCTGGTCTATAACTTAAGATAGATGTAGTCCAAGGGCATAAGTAATTGTTTGTTAATTATTGGAAGGATAATTTAAAGACAAATTTTTAGTGCATTTCTGGCACGTTTGGACCATAAACAATAACGTAGTCCAAGTGTTCTCCTTAGATAATGCAAGTGTCTAATTTCGTTTAATTAATGAAAGTTTAATTGACTGAATGAAAGTTGATTTATTAATTTTTTAGTACTGGGACACCTGGACTAAGCCATAAGTACGTTTTCGTTAAAGGATCTTCTTAGTATAGGCACACCTGGACTATGGATTTGGGTTGACTATGGAATGGATGTGGTTATTACCAGTTGAATTTATAAGTATAATTGTTTGTTAATTATTGGAAGGTTAGTTTGTAGACATTATTAAATTTTTAGTGCATTTCTGGCATGTTTGGACTATAACCAATGACGTAGTCCAAGTGTCCTCCTTAGATAATGCAAGTGTTTAATTTTGGTTAATTAATGGAAGGTTAGTTTGTAGACATTATTAAATTTTTAGTGCATTTCTGGCACGTTTGGACTATAAACAATGACGTAGTCCAAGTGTTCTTAGATAATGCAAGTGTCTAATTTTGTTTAATTAATGCAAGTTTAATTGACTGAATGAAAGTTGATTTATTTATTTTTTATTACTGGGACGCCTGGACTAAGCCATAAGTATGTTTTCGTTAAAGGATCTTCTTAGTACAGGCACACCTGGACAATGGATGTGGGTTGACTATGGAATGGATGTGGTTATTACCAGTTGAATTTATAAGTATAATTGTTTGTTAATTATTGGAAGGTTAGTTTGTACACATTATTAAATTTTTAGTGCATTTCTGGCATGTTTGGACTATAACCAATGACGTAGTCCAAGTGTCCTCCTTAGATAATGCAAGTGTTTAATTTTGGTTAATTAATGAAAGTTTAATTGACTGAATGAAAGTTTAAATATTAATTTCTTAGTACTAGGACACCTGGACTAAGCCATAAGTACGTTTTCGTTAAAGGATTTTCTTAGTACAGGCACACCTGGACAATGGATGTGGGTTGACTATGGAATGGATGTGGTTATTACCAGTTGAATTTATAAGTATAATTGTTTATTAATTATTAGAAGGTTAGTTTGTAGACATTATTAAATTTTTAGTGCATTTCTGGCACGTTTGGACTATAAACAATGACGTAGTCCAAGTGTTCTTAGATAATGCAAGTGTCTAATTTTGTTTAATTAATGCAAGTTTAATTGACTGAATGAAAGTTGATTTATTTATTTTTTATTACTGGGACGCCTGGACTAAGCCATAAGTATGTTTTCGTTAAAGAATCTTCTTAGTACAGGCACACCTGGACAATGGATGTGGGTTGACTATGGAATGGATGTGGTTATTACCAGTTGATTTTATAAGTATAATTGTTTGTTAATTATTGGAAGGTTAGTTTGTACACATTATTAAATTTTTAGTGCATTTCTGGCACGTTTGGACTATAAACAATGACGTAGTCCAAGTGTTCTCCTTAGATAATGCAAGTGTCTAATTTTGTTTAATTAATGAAAGTTTAATTGACTGAATGAAAGTTTAAATATTAATTTCTTAGTACTGGGACACCTGGACTATAACATAAGTACGTTTTCGTTAAAGGATCTTCTTAGTACAGACACACTTGGACTATGGATGCGGGTTGACTATGGAATGGATGTGGTTATTACCAGTTGAATTCTTGGCGTTCAAGGGCAATTTAATTTAGGAATTTTTCAAGTTTTAAATTTGTGCTAATGTCCAAATCTATAAAAACAAATTGAATTTTTGCGAATGTAGAACTCGAAACCATAGGAACTTCAAAAAATTGTAAGCAGGATACTAAAATATAAAAAAAAAAAACATTTCAATTTTCGAAATTTTCTCAAAAAGTCTTGAAATTTAATGATAAAATAATTTTTTAAGAGTCACTTGAATTTTTCAATTTTTGGCATATTGTCTGGTAAAAATTCAAAAATCTGAAAATCTGTAAATTTTGTTCAAAATCTAATACTCATAATAAATAAATCTTAAATATTTGTTAATAAAAAAGAAATAGTTCCTACACAGAATAAACAATGTTGACTGTCTTTTTCCAACATAGAATTTTAACCTTCATAACCGACCCAAAAGGTGTGTTGTGTAAATTAAAATACGATTGAATATATTTATTTTCATGTATTATATTTATGTGTTAAAATTTGTAAGTAGTTTTGTATATGATGCTATGTTATATAAACTATAGGTACATATGCATTTTTGCATTTTTTGCAATTATTTTAACTTATTTCATTAATTCTATTACTAACGACAACCATTTTGAGAAGCCAGATTTTATCAGTACTGAATATTAATGACTTTCCTAGATACTATCCATAAGACTATGAAATTTGAAAAAAAAACCCTAAATGAATTTTTTTCAAAATATCTACGATTTGTAAAATGTTTCAAATGGTTCACAGCTTTTTTGACATTGGCATGTTTTTGGTTTAAATAAATTTGTATAGCCTTGACCAAGTGTAATTTCCATAGGAATTTTGACTTTTTATTGGACTTTATTAGGATTAAATTAATGTCTCAGTGGCCTTACTAGCAAACTGCCAAAAATAAAATAAAATTTTTTAAAATTTATTTCAGGCAGTTAAAAGTAGGCTATTGCCTTTTTTATTTTTTTTTTTGAAGCAGTTGAGTCCTTAACTGTCTCAGAACATCAGATTTTTTTATTTTATCCAGGGTGTGGGTGGAAAAAGTAGAATTAAAAAAACGCTCAACTGCCTGGAAAAATATAAAATGGACAAATTTAGTTATAAAATAAAAATATAAATAATCTTTTGGTAAAAATATTTATTTGTTCAAGCCTGTAACTTCGTGACACTTTGGCTGTCTCGGCTATCTTTAACCATGGAACAAGTATCCTAAGGTTAGAGGCTTGAACTTTTTTTTTAATTTCTTTAATAGAATGTGCGTGTTGTCATTTTTTATTTCTTCCAGGCAGTGGTGAATTTTTTCTAGTTATAGTTTACTTTTGTTAGTATGTTTAATTTGTTTTATTCTTACACCATATTAGCGGTGAGTATTAAACATTTACTTTTATTGACTGTTTTATTTTATTTGTGGATGTAAAAGAAAATATGCCCGTACTGGTCTTAGGACTCCTGGGGCCTTCGTTTATTCCCGTAATTAGAATAATTAGTTTCAACTGCTCTCAATAAAATAAAAAAGCAATTGATAATCATTAATTTAGTCCAAGCATATTTCCATTTTATTTTTCCACGCCTCAAATAGAATAAAAAATCCTATTTCCTTTTAGTTAGTTGACGATTTTTTTTAAATTTAATTTTCAACTGCCTGGAATATTTTAAATTTTGTTATTTTACATTTAAAATTCGAATCTACTTCAATTGGTCACTTGAAGTTTAAACGCAAAAATCTGGAAAACTAACTGGAATACGTTTATGTATTAAATAAAGAAAAAAAGAATCGAGTGTAATTTTCCTTTAACCAATAAAATTTTAAGGTTTTCCGAATAATTACTGGCTATCGATTTTCAGGGTAAATTCCTTTCTCAAAAAAAAATCCCTTAATATGCCAACCTCAACACGTCAAAATCCCTTTTTGAAGCCTCCCCGAAGGGCATCATCATCATCATCATCAGGGAGGAATTCACGCGAACGAACGGTCGGACGGAGGGTGAGTAAAATCGCCTTTTCCCCCTGCCGTCCGATATGAAGGTCGGCCTTGTTTGGGTTTCTCTGTGACGTGTATAATGGTTATTCTTAGGTTAGTGGCCTCTTTTTGGGTCCGTCAAAACAAATCGGCCATCACGCTGATTCCTCGGGTTTCCTCCGGTGTTCTTTTGTTTTTTTTTTTATTATCATCTCATACATATCAATTTTAGAGGGAGGAGGCGGCACGGCAGCGGTTTTATATCGCGCATATTTAGCCCTCCTTCCTAACCCTTGTCATGTTTAACTCTTGACCTCAAAACAAAAAAAGGGAGCAGTTATCTAAACGATTATCCCGGATTTTCCCCCCTTTTTAAAAGAAAGTTTTTGTGTCTAGAGACTCTCCCTCTCCCGATTGCTTCGTGTCTTTTTTTTTATCCTGGAAAGTGAGTGTCGGGGTGTGTTTTGACGAGTTCACTTGATGGGCGGCAATTTGGTTATTTACCAGAGGGCGTCGAGTGACTTGGCAATTTGTTAAGAATGGTCAGGGAGAATGGGGGTTTACTTCTGTTGTGTTGGATATCGATAAAGAAAGAGTGTTTGTTATTAGATCTATATGCTGTTTATCAATTTTTTTCGTTTTAAAACTAATTTAAAGGATACATGAGGTTATCACAGCATCATGCTATTCCTGTGTTGTTTTTTTTTTTGTTTTTGCAACAAGGTATCCAATGTTCGGATTATTTGTTCTTAACAGTGAAGGAATCTTTCCTCTTTCTCCTTGGGACTACTGGTTGTGCCTACTAATTAAATCTGCTTTTTTTAATGCATTATGCGTTGAAATACCAAGGGTAGTGTAAATATCGAAAATTGTTTTTTTTATGCCAACCGATAAAATATTACGCTTCATCACGTCTCAAAATCCGCAGATCCGCTTAAGAGTACTGATAAATTACACGAATTTGAATACTTTACAAACAGCAATTACTATAGACTAGTTAACATATATCATAGTTTTACTTTTCGATATAAACTAATAATATTTTCTATTATAAATATTATCACAAAGACAAGAAAGATTAAGAGACTAAGCAAATTAGAGAGAAACATAATTAAAAAATTATGCATACATACATTTATATATTAAAAAATACAACCAATCATGACACTATCTGTGATCAAATGCTCAGACGAAAAACTTTTCAAAGTGCAACCTCTACAAGCACCCCGGCAACAAGTTATACAGTTTAGGTCCAAAGTAATTTATGTATCTTAGATTAAGAGTATTAGTACTTAGTGGTCGTTTAATTTGCCTATTGCACTTAGTTCTTGTATCATAATTATGATTAACAAAAGACTTTAATTTAGGTCGAATATGTATATAAGAACAGATTGTGAGAGTGTAAATTGATCGAATGTAAAAAATATCTTTATTAAATAGTAATTGCGTACAATCTATCTTTTTTAAATATATTTAATTTGTACAGGCATTTGTAATTAAGTTTTAGTATTTAAAAATTCCGTCAATAAATAAAATTTATGAATTAGTTTTCGAATTTTGTTGGAAAGATAATCAATGTGTGGTTGCCTCTACTTTTGCTCCCTTCAATGCATATAGTTGTCAATTTTTTGCCATATTTGACGCAATTTGCAGTAAAGGAAAAAATCATTTATTTTTTCAGATGGATCCAAATCGGTTTTACGGTACCAAAACTATTGATATTCTAAATCAAAGTGGTAGTGAAGATGAAAATTTGTCAGACGACAACCTTTACCAAAATAGAATACTATTTTCTAAAGTTTTATTGGAAGCTAAAATAAACAGATTGAAAGAGAAGTTGAGGATGTCATAATTTGTGAAACCGATTATTCTGATAGTGAAGATGATGTTTCCCTTTCAAATCTAGTTGCAGCGTGCAAGAAAAAGAAAACAAACAAGGTGGTTCTTGAATGGGAAAAAACATATGAAGAGGAAGACAAATTATTCAAAGGAACTGAATCTTTAGGAATCGATATTTTGAATTTTGATGGTATTTTTTATTTTTTCTTTTTTTTTTTTTTACTGATGAAATATTGGTGTATATAGCGGAATAGACTATTTTATATGCTATCCAATGTAGGCCTGAAAAACCAGCAAATATAAGCAAGAAAAAAATAAATATTTTTATTGGAATTTGCATATACATGTCTGTAGCACACCTGCCATCTACTAGAACTTATTGGAGCAGTACCTTGGGTATTACTGCAATAATCGAAGCTATGACATGCAATAAATTTGAAGAAATAAAACGTTTTATTCATTTCAATGATAATACAAAGCAGCAACACAATCGTGATGAACCTGACTATGATAAGCTTTTTAAAATCCGTCCCTTTTTAGAAAAAAAGCGAGAAAGATACTTACTTGTTCCAAAAGAAGAACATCTTGAAGTTGATGAACAAATTATTCCTACAAAAGCTCGATCAACCCTAAAGCAATTTGCCTCTTGGTACTGTTCGCAAAAATCGAATTCCAGATTTTGATTTTCCTAAGAAATCTGCAATGAAAAATAAAAGAAAGGGGCAGGGTTGTTGAAAAAGTGGCTCGAGTGGATGATACAGATGTGTCTGTAGTTTCGTGGTTTGATAATAAAATAGTTTCTACAGTATCAACCTATGTAGGCAGTAAACCTATTTCTAAAGTGCCGAGATTTTGTAGAAAGGAAAAAAAAGCACCATATGATCCCTCGTCCAAAGTGTATAGAAGTATACAATAATTATATGGCTGGTGTGGATAAGATACTAACAAGATCAGAAAATTTTTACCTAAGAATTTTTTTTCATTTCTTCGACATGTTATGTTGTAACAGTTGGATATTATGGAGAAGATCGGTCATAAGTACGAATTCTGACGAATGTTATTTGCCACTGGCTGAGTTCAAACTTGGATTGGCGGAGATTCTAACAAGATCTAATGTAATATCAAGAAAGCGGGGCAGACCTAGTTGCGCACTTCAGCCACAACTAGAATTAAAAAAAAAGGAATATCCTTTTGCGCAAATACCAGCCCAAGAAATTCGTTGCCATAATGTGGGCCATCTTCCTGAGTGGTATGAAGATCGCCAGAGATGCAAATTTCCTGAGTGTAAGGGTAAAACCCAAATTACATGTGAAAAGTGTAATGTCAGGTTGTGTTTAAATAAAGATCGAAATCGTTTTCGCCGTTTTCACTCGGACTAATTAATTATTCTTAAGGTTTATATTTAGTTTAAATATTTTTTGATTTATTCATAATGTTTGTGAATAAATACTTTTTCTGGTAATTTTTTTATTTTCTTTCATATGGGAAAATGGCACATGTGAAAAATGTAATTTCTTTTTAAAAACAAAACATTATTAATTTTTTTAAAATATCTTTCTACTTAATCTTGCGGCATAAACTATCACATATATTTTTTTCAACTTCAAAATCATGCAGTAAGGGGTTAAATATGTTTAAGTCATCATCGCCAAGAGCCTTTTTTGCGGTGGTATTAACCCCTTTATCCACTCCTCTTGTCGCACGGACTTTCGGACACCTGCGGCATCGGTGAAAGAAAAAGAAAAAAACTTTTTTTGGGGTCGTAGAAGGTGGCGCGTGCCGAAGAGATCGGTTTCGACGAGGCGCGTGGGTGGGTGGGTGCCATCATCATCATCATCATCATCATCGGAGAGAACAACAAGGGGGACCCACCGTTCCCTCCGTTTTTAAGACAACGACAACGTGGGGCCCCCAGATTTTTACGTTCCTCCTGGGGTGACTGTGACGACTAATCTGTTCGTTATTATCGGTGCCTCCTTTTTTTATTATTATGGCACGCGCGACTCACTCGTTTAATATGTAAAGAGCAATCTACGAGTATTAAAAAAAAATCACTAGTTTTAATTTGGACTAGACTCAGGTCGAAATATACAGGGTGTAAATAAATAGAGGCGAAAAAATTTAGGGGCTGATTTTTGGGTAAATTTTAAGAAAAAAATTTATATAAACGTATGTCTTAAAAGGCGTAACATTTGAGATACCGGGTAGTAAAGATTGAGGAAAAATATGTTTTTTTTATAATACCTGTAAAATCTCTGTAAATATTTTAGTAATATTTGGTATGCATTTTCTATGCATCAAAAGGCATTTTCTGAGGCTCACTATTTTTTTAAATTTGTACCAGGGACGTTCGTGTAAGGTTTAAACTAAATATTTTTGATGAAAAATCGTCGTCAATATCACGAAGTGGCGTAGCTCGATCCTTTCTACGTTCTGACTTACAGCATATTAACTGACAGGCGTATCTAGATTTATTATAAGGTACAATTTTACAAACAGACTTAACTTAAGTTACGCCTCTTTGTAAAATTTAGAATTCTCCATACTGGTCTCTAATAAAACCATTATTGGTCATTCTAAGGCGTATCTCAGTTAAGTAGGGATGGCTGCCTAATACTGGAACTGAACTATCCCGCAGAACTGATCCTTACAGTTGGAAGAGTGGACTACCTGATCCACTAGAAATTTTACGAGTCTAAGTTCGAGTCAGGACTGGTTTACGTTTAAACGATAATGCCAAGTACAAGTAGCGCGAAGCGCCCTCGTATCGGTGTTTGTTTATGTCGTATTGATGGTTCCTGGATTGGAGTCCGAACTAATTTTGTTTGGTGTGATGCGGACGGACTGGCACTGTTTTGTTGATATTCCGAAATAGTCGAAATACTCTTACCTTATTATTATTATTATTATTGTAGTTTGGGTTTTAAATTACAACTGATGGGGATTTACTCTATGTTATAATAACCACACTAGGTACCTTTTTTTTGTATTAAACACAGAACAAAAATGGTATTTATTTCTTATATCAAAAAAATATAACAAAAAACATACTTTAGTAGTAAACAGCAGAAAAATACAAAACAAAAATTATATTTAATTCTTTTACCAAACAAATATAACAAAAACATATTCTAGTAGTAAACTGCGAAAAAATGCAAACAAAAATAAAAAGTTCTTATAAAAAATATAATACCCACATAGGAAACAAAAAGTACAAAACAAAACTAATTTTTTATAATTTTAACGACCGACGGACGGACGGAGGACGACAAGTTGCTGTGCTTCCAAGAATAGTAAGGTAATTTAATATCAATACCGACAAATAATCTATGTTTTAAAAACAATTTAGTAGTAGCTACTAATTTTAAACGAATGGCATTATTTAAATGAATGGCATAATTCTAACAGAACATGGTACATCTTTCATACATCATTTTTGTTAACATTTAGTTATTTGGTTATTATGCTTTTTTGTTTAAATAATATCGCAAAGAATTAATTAATTTTCTTAATACGTTTTTTTTTTGATTTTCGATTCGGTTTTAAGTTTTGGATTTTTTTTTATAAACATTAATCGGCGTCATTTTAGTTCCATAGTGTAAAACATATTTGATTTTTATCATTTTATTATATTATATATTTTTTTATTTTATATTTTAATATATGTATTCTCATTTAAAACAAAAATCTTTTAATGATCTATAATAATTCTATCTCAATTTAATTAATTCCATAATCAATTAATAACTTGATATATTTAAAATAACGTATATTGCTAAAGATCTCTAATATTCATTGAGTTAAGGGGACACCCAAAAATATTAATTGGGAGTCAGTCAGAAAGTAACGTTTGAGAGAAATGTGTGTAAGGTGGTGTGTTGGAAAAAGAGTTGTGTGTACTGGTTAAACCAGGCTGCTAAATTTAATAGTGGTCAATATGTGAGAAATAGTTGATCTTGAGTAGATATGTGGCCATTATGAGAAGTTTGTACAGATCTGTTTGCGCATCTTGAAGATGCCCGCACAAGTAGGTGTGAAAGCCTCTGTTCAATTAGGAACGAATGCGCAATTCCTCGAGTGCTGTCTGGTAAGACTGGGGGCCTTACCTGGTGCTCGATTGACACGAATAAACAGAAGGATATAGTAGAAATATATCCTTTGTCTAATTCGTTGAGATGCTTACTGTTTAGCGGCAGTGGAGCGTCTGGGGAAGCCCTTACTATTTTAGGTGACACTAGCTAGTCGTCAAATAAAGGAAGATAACATGTTTGACATATATATATATATTGAAATGTGACATTGTGTAAATTGATGTTGACTAAGATGATGCAAGGGAACGGAAGTTCCCCGGTGAGTATATTTTATTATTGCCAAAAGTTGACAGAACAGTAAATATTGTTTTTTTATTATTTTTATGTGATGTTCGAGTTTATTTCTAACAATATGAGAATGATGACTGTTGAGTGAATTTGCATTGTAGAGACCCATTGGCTAAGAACAACTATGACAGGTAATAAACCACATTTTAAAGCGTATTTTACAATAGGCCGCAATGTACTTGGATTCCGTTCGGAGTTCGGACTTGAACTTGAAACTGATCCGTGGAACAGGTATTTGCTTGGACTGGATCAGTTCGGAACTGATCCGTAAAATTTGTTGGATCAGCCATCCCTACAGTTAAGCCACTTTGTGCAATTGATTAAATGTCGGTGTCGACTTACACTATTCGGCTTATCTCAGAATTTTCTTGTCAATACTTGCATATTTTTGTTTTCCTAGGAGTGATCGAAGACGCAACGCGCTTAGTTCGATTGAGTATGTGCTTGGTTACGGTTTAGCGCTAGATAAAGGGGTTTCTTTAGTTAACGTGTTATTTTTTGTGTAATATTCAAAATAAAAAGTACGCTTTGGATGTACTCGTGCAGTGGAAAGATGGTACTAAAAATACGGTGCGATCTAGTGAGCTTAAGATTATAGGCAACAAAAAAATGAAAGTGGGAAGTAAAGTAAAAATGTTTTACGTGAAAAAGTGGTACACCGGCACCGTTTTGGATATGGAAACAGAAGAAAGTTTGGATAGTGACGATTATTCTGAAAACATTCCGTTAGTAGAGTTATTGAAACAAGGACGTGAAGAAAGTGATAATAAAAAGGATGTTCCTGTACAATACGTAGTAAAACACACCCGTAATTTGGATCGGAGAATATAAAAAGTTTTATTTGAATATTCCTTATGTAGAGTGAGTCCTAAACCCAGCCCGTTATTATTACGTATGGTTTCTTTTATTATATCAATGTATTTAAATTAGATTTTTATTAACCTGAGTTTATAATGTTTTTTTTTATGTTATCTTTGTATTTAGATCTAAAAATTACTTTTTCTCATTTATTTTTATAATAATATCTTTGTTAAACATTTTGGTTTAGTTTCTTTAAGCACAATGTTTACTTATTTTGTCGCTTTTTATGTTTTCTTATAAATTGATTAATAAAATAAAGTATATTTGTCATTTTAATTATGCGGTGTCTCTTTTATCTATGGTAACGTACCTAGATATTCAGAGGCGTAACTCAAGTTTTGTCTTATCAAATTATATTTATCCATTTCACAAACTGGCGTATCTATTTTTTTGCTAAATAACTTAAAGTATAAAATGTAATATGCGTTTTTGTTATCATGAGTAAATAGTACTTATACATATATAACTACTGTCCAAAACAAAACACCGTGGCTGTAATGAATTTGCGTTAGCATTGAAGCAAAGATCGTGAAAAACTTAAAAGCATCTCCTGAAAAATGACAAATAGTTACGCCACTTCGTGATATTGACAACGAAATATATTACGCCACTTTTTTCTTTGATATTTTTTTGTTTTTATAATTCTCATTTATTTCTAAGCAAATTTTTTTTTGACTTAATAAAAAATTCCGGGAGAATTTTGAATTAAGGCACATTAATTAATGATTCGATTTCTCAAGTATATCAAAATCCAGTACTGGAATCCTGTACATCAAAGTTTTTAAATAATCCCATATGGTAAAACCTAGTGGATTCATATCTTGTAACCGAGATGGCCCAAACTGAGGACCGCCTCGGCCCATCCAACGATTTGAATATGTTTCGTCTAAATAACGACGTGCTAATAAACTCAAATGGACAGGAGCCCCAAATGACTCTTCTAACATCAAGGGGTACCGCCTCAAGAAGTCCTGGAAGTGTGTATTGGAGAAAACGAGTGTATGTTTCCTCATTTAATCTCTGTGGTGGAAAATGTGAGCCTATTTAAGGTGGTCTTCAATGATTCCAACCGATACATTTAAAGAAAATTGTTGTTGGTGATGAGCTTCAAATTGGGCCCTGTTATGCAAAAAGCAACCAACCCACAATTTGAAAAAAACTAGATAATGTTACAAACTGATTTCAAAATGTCCAAGCTACATTCTGCAAAAAGCTGTCAAGCCATTCTACACATTTTTGACCTTGAAAAGTGCTCCACTTATACTCTGTTCACTAATCGGAATTCTCACATTTAGCATAAAGCAACAATTCCACTTGGATTGTTGTGTGATTGGTGTTGAATTTCTTTCTCAAGAATTTCCAACCAAGTGGGTTTTATTATGCTAGCGGATTGGTATACTTGTGCGGAATACGATACGACAACGTGGTCTGGATGCTTGTGAAACGACTGGTAAAACGACGTGGTCTGGTGCTTAAACTAGTGCTTATTTTTAATATGATTCACCTTATTCCGTTTGATGCTTTGCAGTTCTATATTAATCTTAAGGGTAACACAAGAATCATTGAGCATGAATTAAGCTCTTGATTTTGAAATGGAAAGAGATGAAAATTTGTAAAATACATCAATAACAAAATCCACGTGTTCTACTATCTATATAAGTTGATTTTGATTTTATTTTATTTTTAAATCCTTAAAAACAAAAAAGTTTAAATTTATAAATAAAAATAAGTTGGAAATTTGACTGTTTTTTTGTAATTAGTCGATCAGCAAAAACAAACCAACCCATAATATATCTAATTTTGTTTGGTAAAAAATTATATGATTATTTCGATGTTATAATATAAAACTTAGTTGTAATTTATATATTGAATACTGAATTAATAGTTATGGAATGATTTATCGAAAATTAATTAATTGAAAAAAACATATAAAAGCTAATAATTAATTTCGTGTGGCTTGGTTGCTTCTTGCATAACAGGGCCCAATTATGCTATGGGGATTTTCAAAATCGCCAAATGTAGTTATTATGGTTGTTAATGATTGCCTCTCTGGAAAAATTAGCTTCGTCCATAAACAGAATCTTCCTTAAAAACTGACATGACTATGACACTAGAGAATATTTTCTAAAAAGGGAAAACACTCATTTTGGATTCTTGGTAGAAGGCAAGGAAATTATTCTTTTATATAATGTGCCTCATTTACTTAGAGGAATGAGAAATAACCATTTAACCAAAGATTTGTGTTTTTCTAAAACGATTAAGTCAGGCATAAGCATTTTATTAATGCTTGAGAAGATGAAAATGATTATTAAACTACATCAGGAGATAATTAAAATTTCTTTACGAAAAATGTATCTCATATTCCATCTCGTTTATGTAATAACAACGCAATTAGTCAGATGTTGGTTCATACTCTTCAAGGCGAATTAAATTACGAAATAACATGCTGCAAACCACATTAGGCTGAACACAGAATTTGCGAAGAAATCGTAAAACGTTGTCTTTCTGGTGGTGCTCTGAGGTTAATAAGGCTATTAAAGAAACTGACTTAAAGTTTGCTTTCTGATCCTTTAAAATCGTCCAAACCGTCATATGATTCACATGTAGCTGTAGACCAATTTTTCTAGTACTGGTGTGAGGTTGTTCATCAACTAAATGAAGTACTGCTTCTTCTTTTAATTCCGGTGTTCTAATATCGCGTTGGCGACCACAATCATGCTTTCTTTATTGGAAAGTTCCAGTTTCTCGTAATAAATTTCCGCTAGCAAACCCATAAACAAAATGCATATCGGTCATTTCTGCATTTGAATAATTCGCCATTTTGATGAAATGGATCAAAATTGCACAAAAAACTGACAATCAACCAACAATCATCAGCAAAGATTTAACAGGTTAATACATTATTTGAAAGGTTGCGTAAACAGTGGTGTACCATATTTTTCATCAAAAATATTTACTTTAAACCTTGCACGAACGTCACTGATACAAATAAAAAAAATTATTGAACCTCAAAAAATGCCTTTTGATGCATAGAAAATGCATACTAAAAATTACTAAAATATCTACAGGGGTTTCACAGGTATTGTAAAAAACATATATTTTTCTTCAATCTTTACTACCTGGTATCTCAAAAGTTAGTACTTTTAGGACATACGTTCATATAAAGTTTTTTCTTTAAATTTACCCATTTACACCCTGTATACAGATATTTCAATTTTTTCCATTAATCATAGTAGGTCCGAACTAAAACTTGTGATGTTAGGTTTGTCAGTATTATACCTATACCTTTATGTCTAAGGGTACCTACCTGAGTCTAATATAAATAAGAAGAAACTGAGTGTGACAATTTAGTTCTAATTAAGTTCTTTAAGAGTTAACTTAAGTGTCTATTATGTTGTAAGCAAGTTATTTTTTTGTGGTACTATTAGGATCTATTATGAAGAAAAATTTATCAGATGTTCTACTGTGAAAGAAGAGACAGACTAATTAAAGACGAAACAAATATTTCTTGCAGCTTATCTAACTTCAGAAACGTTTTGCTTAAAGTGGGTGTTAAGTATAATTGGTCATATACAATCTGATTTTTCAATATGGATGAATATACATTTTTGGATCAAGTGATTTATACTTCTGATTTATTGGGAAACATCCAATTGAAGCCATTTTTTAAGAAAAAATAGTACATTATTTAAAAATCCTTATGATTTTTTTTGTTCAGTTTCAATATGCTATTATAAGACTAAACTTGGAAATATTGTACTTATAATTTGCTGATTTGTCCTTTTGGTCTATTTCTGAAAAAAAAACTTTTATTATTCCAGGCAATTTTCTTATAATTCTGTACATCCTATTGCCAAAATATCGTGAGATTGGTAATAACTGAGATACTAAGGGACAAATGTGAGTGAGCAGTTCTAGACCAAATTTCCATCGAAGCAAACTTCCAGGAGTTGTATCTCGAAAAGTATCATTTAAAAAAAAAATTCAATATTACAAATTTTTTAGATCTTATTTAATACTACAATTTCGTCAATAGTCATAATTTTCTTATTTTGTTTTCCGTTACAAAAGAACACCTAAAAAATTAATTATCTTTAATAAAACAGGATTCGTAATTCATTAAATTATGCAGCAAATCTGAAACAAATTAAAACAAAGCTACTGTAAAATTATCCCCCTTTGGTTGCAAAACTCCTTAAAAATATTAACTTTTTTAGACATTTTTAATTATTTGACTTTTTCAGGCAATTAAAGCCCACTTTTTAAGCAAAGTTTTTATTATGTAACTGTCAATAAAAACTGCGAATTCGTAATCAATTAAATTATGCACACAATCTCACCAAATTATACACGAATATATAAAAAAATTCCTTTTTCCGGAGGACATAAAGTGAGTATGCACTAAAGCTCTTTACCATTACAAACTATCATAGAACCCAGAACAACAATTCAAAATAAAATTTAAAAAAATCCATTTTTCTCTATCGGAAGAAGCTCATGTAAAACGGATGTAATAAAAATTCGATCCGTTTTGGCGATTAAGGACTTCGTGCGACAGGCCAGGTGTGAATCCAGGTGATCCTTTTGTGTCTTTTTTTCATCGCTTTATCGAGACATTTAATACGAAACAAGTTTCATAATAATGACACGGTTTATATTTTCAATTCAGAAAGACCCACTTATAGTTTATACGATATGTTACGTCATTATCGTTTCGCTTATTCTTCCTTTTAGATCGGGCATAATGTAGTTTTCTCTCTTTTTAACCATCTCTAATTGTTCACCTGCTTATCGAACTAATGATACTAATAATATTAAGATATATCAGGCATATGTTTCGGTGTATGACATTAACATCACCAGAATATTTTGTATTGTGCTAGGATATAATCTAGGAGAAAAAAGACAGTAAGGTATAACATTTATAAATGTATATTATAAATGTTGCGGGTTATCCAATTCGAGGTTGGCTAAGTATAACCCTGCCGTTTGACACTTGTCAGAAATAAAGGTCATGTGAAGCGTTTTTTTTTTAGTTGAAGGCTTGCCATTTATAAATATTGATCGTTTAACAGTCGAACAACGTACCTACTAAAATTATTAAATTGTTCTATAAAAATGGTGATTCTCCTGTGTCAACGTTTAGAGCTTTACGAGCTGATTACGGTCGACATAATCGTCCTACAGAGCAAACAATTTCGAACATAGTAAGAAAATTTGAAGAGACTGGATTTAACGTTCGTTCAGCGGAAAATATCGCGGCTGTGGCTCAAAGTGTAGACGAAGTCCCAAATTTGTCAATTCCTCGGCGTGCTCAAAATTTGGGTTTGTCTTACGGCTCGCAGTGGCGAGTTTTGCATTTGGATTTACAGCTCCGTCCGTACAAAGTCCAACTCACTCAAGAAGTTAAGCTTACAGACCATGGACAACGCAGAACATTTGCAAATTGGCTGCTTGAACAACAAGCTGCTGATGCTCATTTTTCAAGCAGAATTTTCTTCAGTGATGAGGCTCATTTTACGCTGTGTGGCTACGTAAATAAACAGAATTGCCGCATATGGGGTTCTGAAAATCCTCAAATGATCGTAGAAAGGCCTTTGCATCCCGAAAAAGTGACTGTATGGTGTGCATTATGGTTTGATGGTGTCATTGGTCCGTATTTTTTTTAAAACAATCGTGAGAGAGCCTTAACAGTAAACTCTGAGCGGTATGGAAGCATGTTGACCAATTATTTTTGGAGAGAAATCGAAGAAGAAGATCTGGAAGACTGGGGCCACAAGTATGCGAAAGATCGTGTCTACGCCAATAACTCTTAAACTCTTCAACAACTTAAAGCCAACATTCGTGAAGTTCTAGCTGAGATATCACCTGAAATGTGCCGAAAAGTAATTGAAAATTTTCTTAAAAATATTGAAGTTTGTCAGAGGTCCCGCTTTAAATTATATTGTGTTTCTCATATAATGGAATGATTAAATCTTTAAAACAAAAAAAAAATTCGTCTTCATCTGAATATCTTGTGTGTTTTATTTAACTTTACTTTCCCAAGCATAAAATGTTTATTTTTAGGTATTCGACCCAAGTACGTGCTGTACGTAGTGACTACCCCTGATGTTACAATGACAGCAATAAAATATAGAGCAATATGAAAAAAATCAAGTTTCTTTCTAAGTGGCGAAAGTTAATGATTTAATCTTAAGGAGCGATAATCCATCAATCCATTCATTCACTTTCATTACGTCTACGTTGCGACCTACATCCCAGCTTACATAACCCAGCCCTTCATAATGTGTTTTTTTTTCAAACGTAATTAGCGAGCATTTGTGTTCGCGCCCTTCTGTTCCGCACATTCGTTTTCGTTATTTATGCGTCCAATAATAACGAGAGCCCTAAAAAATCCCCCTCTTTCCCTGAAGGGAGACAATTTTAATTTTTCTCCTATTTAGGGCAATGGGAACAACATAACATTTAAAGGAAAACAAGTGACAACCCTTAAGAATGCACAGGTTCACCTCCCCAACTGGCTATTAGTCGCACCGACCTACGTCACCCCCAGGCAAATTATGCCAAAAACCGAGCGATTTGACAAGTTGTTGTGGCCCCCACGCCCCATTGTAACGTGTATTGAAATTAACCCCTTATATCAAGCAGAGGGCCTTAAAAAGAGGGAGAATTCCATGAAATTCCGACGTCCGCGATGTATTTATACAACAGGTTAGTGTCAATAGTGTAAACCTTGCGGAAGATATCTCCCCGTAAACGTGAGACCTCAGGGGTCCCGAGGAGGGTTGGCTCCCCCAAAATGTTTTTTTTTTTTTGGTTCTTGACCTATATTATATTCAAAAGGGGTAGGGAATTAAGTTGGGGCAGGGAAGGACCAGTAAATTCTTTTTAGGTACACCCTGTACATACAGATAGAGATTTTTTCTGCTCTGACGTCATTTGTTCGCAATTTGCTTGGGGTCGAAGGGTGGAAATTTATGTGAAAGGGGGCAACCAACTGGGTCAAAGTGGAGCGCATGTGAAATAGAGGCGAATCAAATATACATACTGTAACGAAATTCGGGAACACACTTTTATTGTCAACGTCAAAAAAAAACACTCCCAATGGAACTGTTTCGAAATGTTTAGAATTATCTTTCATTGTTTTTGCCGAAAGAGACCAATAATTTTAGGAGAATACTGACAGTCAAAGCAAGCAAGTATACAAATTCTAGAAAACTAAAACTACAGGGATTTACAATAATATAACCTAAATAACCTAATTTGGGGCCAAAATGGGGCTCTCGAACAAGACGAACTACTTAAAAACTAAGCACTAAAAAAACTGAACCCCAAATAAACCCTACGAATCAACTTTAACCATAAAATACTGATAAAATAATAGAAAAACTAGGAGAATAATTAACGTATTTACATTTTCATATTAATACGTTTGATTTATTATTAAAGAGCTCACAAGCTGCTTGAGTAAGAGAAATCGGTTAATTAGGACATTAGTGTGAAAATTCAATCCTTAGAGTGTAATTTTAAGTTTCTTCAAATATTTTCGAGCCTTTGCATTATCATAAGTTTTGCCCTACTCCCATATATTTGAAAGATCGTTTCAGAGTAGAAAAACAAACGGAAATCGCAATGCAATTTTTAATGTAAGTCAGCTCAAAAATCGGTCACATTATTCAAACTAGATTTTTTCAAAAAGTAATGGTGCGATCTCAATGGAACCACTTGCAATGAATTTGGAATTAAATTTCCCAGAAATGACACTTTAGGTTTAACAGTCTCAGATTAATACTTTTCCAGTTATCCAGTATTAAACCGAGACGTCACTTGCCTCTTTTTTACCGAAATCACTGTCATTCAAAAATTACTGAATGGATCTCACTGAAACAAACTGCCTGGAATTAATAAGAGTTTACTTTTAGGTAGTTGACCTACACCTCGTTATTCCTTTTTTCCTCTGGATGATGCATTCAACTGCCTGGAAGAAATTGCATAATTCTTTCAGATTTTTAGGTGCACCTCTTTATAGTTAAATGCACTCAATTGCCTGGAAGAAATCGTTTATTTAACATTAAAAGCTACAACCAAACAATATGTATTAGTGCATCTACATCTCTCTCACTTTGTCCTGTTAAAATAAAAAGAAAATAGAGGAGCAGGTACAAGAAGAACTCAATCCGTTAATGAGAAAGAAAAAGAATCTGGAGGAGTTATTAAGGTCTACCAGTGGAAAACCGAGAGAGCAAATTGAGAAATATGGTAATCACGAAAAGCTGAAAGGTGAATATAGTGATGAAAATTTAAATGTGCCTAACCAAGACGAATATTAGGACGAAAAGGAATTAGATGTCGATCCTACCCTTGAATGAAGGAAAACTTTAGAATGAACTATTCTCCCAAAGAAACTTGAAGAGTATAATTTGATTTAACACTAGAATTCTATAGAAGCATTTGATCATATTTAACCAACCAAACTTTAATTACACAAAAGATGAAAAAAGCTAGACTAGTTGCAAGTCGCTACAAATAATGTAACAGTAATTACGAAATGCAATTACCAATTGCCAGAATGATGACAATCAGAACATTCTTCTGTCTAAGGACTTACTTGTGTCATAATTAGACGTTAATTGTGCTTTTTTAAATGAAGAACACTGTCTACATGGAAATACCAAAAGAAGTAAAGAAAAGCGAATTCAAAAATAAATTATAAAGACCCCGATAAGTTCCTAAATGTTAATACAAAATATTGAACGTAAACTTGATTGATATGGGGTTTGAGTGATCACAATCAAATCCATGTTTGGATTTTATTGATTATATGTTTCAAGTATGAGTTTCAATATGAACCTTGATGATTTAATCATAGAATCTCTAGGAAGACTTTATGAGAATTTTATGTAAAGTAGCTATTAATAAGAATGTTATTTATTTGAAAATCCAAAAAAAAAGTACAGTTGCGTTATCAAATGCAGAGACCTAACATATATTTTATTCTAGTATGGCTTTAATTTAATAAAAGCAATAGCTTGAAATCTCTAAAAAAATTTAAAATATGTTTCTGGAATAAACTGAACAATTAATCTAAATACCTGGAAATCATGTTAAAAGCTCAATTACCCAAGAGTAGTCTTTGACAGCTAAGAATCAAGTAATGTCTTTAAATTGCCAAGTCACTTAGTAAAGTGACTTTAACTTCACGTCTTGGAATAGAGCCTGGGACTAAGGTGAAAAAATACTCCAACTATCTGACATTGGCTTAAAACTTCATGAACTCAAGTATTGTAATAGCTCCGGAGAAGTTGCCATGAGTGATAAACAATTTTCTTTGATTTTAAACCGCAATAGTCCGAGCGCATATGATCTTTTAATATAACGTATTAATCTGATTGTATTTTTATTTAATAGTTGATTGGTGAAATTTTGAATGTGTATCCAATTCAAATTTTTGAAGGTAATTACTCGAGTATTCAGATGGACAGGACACGCCAATTTTTATTTTCTCATATAAGCTCTATTGTTGACTCGGGCTCTATAAATAATTTGGTAGCAGGTGAATTTGCGCAGTATTTAAGAAACAAACAGACAGTGTGTCTTTCTATAAGTATTTCAAAGAAGCATTATTTATCTGAAGTAAAAGAAAATATTTTATTATGAGTGATGGTTAAATGCACTCAACTGTCTAGAATTAATAGCAATTTACTTTAGGCAGTTGAGCTCCAGCCTGTCACTTTTTTTTATATTATTTTTCCAGACTTTTTAGGCGCTCCTATCAATCCTCTGGACTATGGTTAAATGGACTCAATTGCCTGGAATTATTAAGTATTTACTTATCGACATTTGACACAGTTGAAAGGCATGTTATTGTTCTTCTAATGCATCTTTCACTGAATTTTCCAACTGTCTTATTGCGAAACCCTTTAAATCTGAAATGACCCTTTATGTGACCCTCCTAACGGTGTCAAAAGTGTCAAGTTCAAACGCTACGGAAACAAACAGAACATCTTATGATAACAAACTTGTACAACGCTCCTGACCCAACAATTAGCCTGTCAGATCCCTCGTCATCTGTGCGGGTTTCTGTGTCAGACATCTTCATTCACTTTCGCTTAATTTACACGGTTATTTTCCCATTATCCTATAACCGATTTTCACTTCTACTGTTTCGAATTTTCAAAATAAGGGTTTCACAGGTGCAGACGATGCATTTCTGTTTTATTTCCTTACATATGTGCGTCCTTGACTGACGATTTAAGGTTCTATATATAACTGTTATTTTTAGTAGCACATGCGAGCTACCATCGTCGTCAGCCCCCCTGCGAACTGACAACTGTTCCTCGAGTTTCCGCCATTTTTTACGTCACTTTTAAAATAGGGAGGGTGCGCAGAGAGGTGTTAATTGGAATGTCATTAATAGAAGGAAAGAGAAAAAAACAACTTTTTTAGCTCTAGCATACCTGGAAATTATCTAATGGTGCGTTAAAAAGTGTCTAAGTTAAGTCAGTTTTCGAGTGGCCTTGGAGCCTAAGCAGTGGAATAAAAAGGGTTTTTAGGGACTTGACAGTAAAAAATTTAAGAAAGTTTATTGGAATGAATTAAAGGCCTGATTTTTTTCTTCAAAATGAGATGGTAATTTTGGGCAGTTATACAGGGTGTTTGAAAAATAGAGGGAGATATTTCAATGGGTGATTCCTTGTAAAAAAATATGAGAAAAAGTTTCTATAAACATGGGTCCGGAAATGCACAGTTTTCAAGATACAGGGTGATAAATTTTTAAAAAAAATATTAATCGTTTATTAATATTAATTATTTTTCTAGGAGAACTGACACTTATCAATGTCAAACCTCCATGCAGAAATGATTTTTTATTTTCCAAGGTACCGGTGATTTTTTTACCAAAAATTAATAAACCAATTATGTCCAGTGGCATGCAATTTATTTTTTATTTGGTATTTATTTTTTTTGTCGAAATTTTTTGTGCTTAATCAAACAACAACAAATATTAAAGTTGAAAAAACGGCAGTGGTGTACATTTTTTTGCCAATAATATTTGCTAAGATGTCCCCCGCGACGCCACTAGACCTTATAATTTCAATCTAAATAGGATCACTCTGTTTCAATCTAAATAGGATCTAATCATCCTGTATCTTGAAAACTGTGCATTTCCGGACCCATGTTTATAGAAACTTTTTCTCGTATTTTTTTACAAGTAATCACCCATTGAAATATCTCCGTCTCTTTTTCGAACACCCTGTATAGGGCCGGTAATGTTTATTCTTCTCCCCAATGTCTTGACAATTATACACAATACACAACCTTTTTTGCATCAAATTTTTTAAAAAACAATAAATCAATATTATCAATATAATTGAATTTTAAAAATTTGTACACGCATTTCTCGATTAATTTCAGTAAACACCTATATCAGAGTTTTTCGAAAAAATAAATAACACATCAAATGAACAATCCAGAAAAATGCCATTATCTCGAAAATTTGAATACATATTCCTCGATAAATTTCATGAAAAAACTCATTCAAGGTGTTAAATTAATTATTAAAACATTTTGATATAAAAATGTTTTTTTTTTTTGAGAAACATGGTTTTTTTTTCAGTGAAAATTAAGCAAATTACCATAACTCAAAAACCACTCAAAATACAATTTTTAGTACACATTTCTCAATTAAATTGATAGGATATCTATTTTACAGTTCTTCAAAAAAATTTTTTTTTTCGTATCTCGGCTTGTATGGCGACTATCGGAAAAATTCCAACGATTTTGTTTTAGCTTCGTTATTTTGAATTCAACGAGACCATCCGCGAGGTCGTAGCTCTTATATTAGCTGAAATATCGCATTTTTTAAAAAACACTATTTCAAATTTCACAAAATCAATTTTTGGTCGTATCGAAAAAATTCGATACGGAGGAGTATACCCGAAAAATAAAAAATCCCAAACTTTGGAGGTCGATATCTCGGCTTCTGTGGCCACTATCAGCAAAATTCCAATGGTTTTGTCTTGGTTTCGTCGAGGTCGTGTACCTTTTATATTAGCTGAGATATCGCATTTTTGGAGCCCATTTTTAGCCTCAAAAACGAGGTCGAAAAATGACTTGTCGAATTTTCAAAGTACTCTCGTTCAGTTAGTTCAGAAAAAGCGGTAATAGAAATAGAGAAACGAAATGCAGCAGACGAATAGTAAATGAAAAAAAATTAATAAATCAATAGTCTAAAGTAGATAGAGATGTTGCTGGAGTGACAGGAATGAAACTATAAAATTCTTAATGTGAGGAGTTATAAAACATCTTAGAGAAAGAGAATGGGGCATGTGGATCAAGTAAAACATCCCCTAAAAACGTAATCTTGCCACGAGTTTTTGTTCTTTTAATTTAAATATGAGCGACATTGATGGAGAATATAGTAATAATCTGTATCTCATATGAAACAGGGAAGAAAATTTTGTCGAGAGCGGCCAAGTCGCTTTTGAGATTAGCCTTTTAAATGGACGCAGGAATATCGTTTTTTTTTTCACGAAGTTAGACCATTCTTACAGAAACGGCGCTACTAACACTGTCTTGTTTATAAATGCACCAGATAATTTTGACATTTGCTTAAACATTTATTGTTGTTTATTTGGTAACGGAGTCTTTTTTTGCTATTTTTTTTTAGTCGATAATGGACAACATCTGGTAAGAAATACTTTATATTTTTTATAGTTTTGTATAAATATCAGTGTAAAACAGTTCATTTTATAATATTTGATATTTGAGAATAGTTTTTGGTTGTAAACAAAAGCTAGGTTATGGTGTAATAAGTACCGTCCTTTTAAAAGGCCAGTGGGAATATAGGCTACTTTTTAGGTACTGGAAAAAACCATTAACTTTAAATGAATTATTGGAAGAGGTTGAGAATATTGATAACGAAAACAACGTAAATGGATGCGATGGTGATTTTGCCACCAACAAATGCTAATGGCTATGTGACAGAGGACGAGGACTCTGGCGATGATGACCAGGTCACAATGAACAATCTTCCCGGTAAGTTATCTTTTTTTATATTTTTTTTATATGTACCTGGTACTTGTAATCATTATTTTTTATTTTAGGTAGTTTGCTTAATTCTGAGGCTGAACCTGTTTTTAAAGCAACCAGTCACGCAATCGATGACAATGGGGATAACTTAGTTGATAGTGATGATGATGTGCCTCTATCTAGTTTTATGAAATATAAGAAAAAGTGTAGAAATAATGACTGGGTTCGACAGGACATTACAGATACTTTACCGATCTGGCACGACGAGGTCACTCCAATAAATATTAATCTTTCACCCTTAGATATTTTTAACTTCTTTTTTGACGAAAAGCTCTGGAATATGTTAGTTGAATACACAAATATCTATGCGGAACAACACAATAGAACTGGTGATGTATCAGCAGACGAAATGAAATGCTTCTTTGGAGTCCTGACTTATAGTGGATATTGTACTGTATCCAGAAGAACCCTATATTGGCAAAACAGCTCTGATGGAGATCATAAAATCGTATCTAAAGCTATTTCAAGGAACCGATTCGATTTTATCATGTAAAATTTGCATTGTAGTAATAACCTGGATTTGGATATGGGAAACAAATTCTCAAAGATAAAACCCTTCCTAGAACATCTAAATAAAAAATGTTTGGAGTTTGCCCCACTCAAACAAAACCATAGTATCGACGAATCGATGATACCGTATTTTGGACGACGGGGGGGTCAAAACAGTTTATACGATGGGGCTACAAGTCTTGGAACAGACAGCAGAGTTTATATCGAATGGTTTGAACCCTATCAAGGTATAAAGATTTAGGTTTAGGGACGAACGTTGTTTTAACTTTTGTTGATAAAATTACGTCGGAAAAAGGTCGTTTGCCGTTTTATCTGTTTTTTGATAATTTTTTTACCTCTTGGGATTTGCTTTTAATTTTAAGAGACAGGTGTATGAGAGCAACTGGTACTTTAAGAGAAAATCGAATAGCAGTTCCTATAATAAAATCTAGCAAAGATCTAAAAAAAAAACACAGAGGTACGTTTGAATATGCTTTAGAAAAAACCGAAAATATTATAGTTTGCCGCTGGAATGACAACAACACCGTTACTATAGCTTAAAATTGTGAGTCTGTATTGCCTTCAAGCAGTGTTTCTCGATTTTCTCAAAAAATGTTCCTCAACCAAAACTAATAAAGATTTACAACCAAAACATGGGAGGAGTAGATAGAGCTGATCACAATATTAGTCTTTATCGTGTAAGTAAAAGGGGGAAAAATTGTATTTTCCATTGATTTCTCATGGCAATTCAAAACGCCTGGCACCTCCACCGTTATTATGGCGGAAAATTAAACCAGTATGCATTTCGAAGAACCATTGCTAAAGAAATTTTGTAAACTTTTAAAAAAACCAATAAGAGAGGGCTTCTACGTCCTAGGATGGATGACAGAGAATTATCGCGTTACGATGGAAGAGACCATCTGATCGAATACCATGACAATCAAATTAAATGTCGTTTTTGCTATAAAAAAGTGCAATGTAGGTTTGCATCCCAAATTTTGTTTTATTACATTTCATACTCAGTAAGGTTTATTATTTTCTTAAATAAATAGCGTATTTTTTTATACATATCTTATATTATTAAATAATATCTTAAATCCCCTATTGATCCCACTGACCTTTATAAAGGACGGTCCATATCTCTAACACCGCCAAATTTAAAAAAAGTATTTAAATTAAAAATTACTTTTTCGATCATAAATAAAGCATTTTCAGTAAAAAAAATATAAAATTAAAAACAAAATAGTTTCGGGAGTATCTGGGTTAACTCTCTGGTTATCGGATAGATTTTAATAAAACTTAGGATCTAAAGCTGTATCAGAGAGCGAGTTAAAGATACAATCAATAAAACTTGACTTAAATCATGAAGAGACTCGCTGTGCTGGCTTCAACCGAAAAAAAAAAGACCAAAAGTTTTCATCTAAGAACAATTTAACGTATATAAATATAGGTCAGACCCTTATCCATAACACACCCACTCAACATATCCACCGTCTGGATATCGTCTAGCCACAACAGAAGCGTCCTGTCCGGCCAACGACCAGCGATGCCGCTCCTGCTGACCGTAATGGAGTTTTCCTGCTGCTTTGGCCCTTGACTTGACGGATAGGTCGGACCCTTACCTCGGCCAACGTGCAACGTAACGAATGGAAGA
The DNA here is from genome assembly GCF_022605725.1 of Anthonomus grandis grandis. Taxonomy (NCBI): domain Eukaryota; kingdom Metazoa; phylum Arthropoda; class Insecta; order Coleoptera; family Curculionidae; genus Anthonomus; species Anthonomus grandis. The sequence continues at coordinate 6,772,936 of NC_065558.1, forward strand.
TCCCTACCGGGGTCTTGGAACTCGGTGATAATAGATCACTGTCACATCAACCATTTTTTTCTTGCCTTCATCTCCTTGTGCTGTTCCCTTTTTTATGTTAAAAAGGAGGAAAAACAGCTGATTTTAGGGCACAAGAAGGGGTCAAAAAAAGTCTTAATTATCTAGAAAATTCCTATTTATTGGCTACCAGTTTCGTGACTTCCACATGTCACATCATCAGGCCAAGGACTAAAGTAAAAAGAAGACATTACAATTTTAAAATATAATAGAAATACAACGTTTTTCTGGCGATACAAATTATGTTAGGTACTTACAATTATAAAACGAGATTTGTCAACATCATAAAATTAAAACACATAGAAACACAATGGACATTTAAATTAGTGTACGTGGACAACACAAATATAATAAAAACTTTTTAAATATTACGTCCACAATAATATAAACAAATAAAAAACCCAAGATCAACACTGTACTATACGTGTATGTAGGTGTATATAATTTTCAATGTTAAAATCGTAAAAAAAATGGACTTCACATTAATTTATTCAAACAAACAATATCATTAACGACATCTATCTATTAACTGGTAGGCAATAAATAGGAATTTTCTGGATTATTAAGACTTTTTTTGACCCCTTCTTGTGCCCTAAAGAACTTCCAGAATATGGACAGGATTCTCCTTAATATACAGCTGATTTTGCTTGTGCCTTTTAAGACCCTTCAAAGATTTTTTTAGCTATACTAACTATATATTTCAGAGGAATTCATGAAACTGGCAAAAGTCGATGAGATATATTTATTGATGATTTTCAAGTTATAGAGGTAGAATTTGTATGAACAACTCAATACGAAGAGAAGGAACGACGAAACGTTTATTTGCCGCCAAACAAAAAGTTACAGATTACAATATTCTACAGTGACCGCCTAAAGTACCTCATAAATTCGATAAAAATTAGAGACATGGTTTTTTTTTAGAAAACGCTTGGACACGTCGATTTTTATTTTAAGTTGTGCATTATTTAACATAAGTTTTAGTATACAGGGTGCAACAGAAAAAAAGATATTTATTGCATTTATGAAATATAGGCGAAATTCCAAGCAAGTTTCGTATAACACACCTTATCTCAAAACTCAACTGGTTCGAAAATATTTACATTTAACCAACAAGAAAGCAAGTAAGAACGTCTATTTACAAATTAAGATACAATGGAGGATAAAATATTATAAACTGTGAAAACTCTTATTAATGTATCAAGTGTTCGAACTGATCCCCATTTACTTCTTGGCAGAAAGCAAGACGGTTTACAAACTCATGCAAAACTCGGGTGATATACGTCTAATTTCATATCAATTCTATTTTTTAAATCTTCTACGTTGTTTGGCTTCTCAATATAAACTTTACTTTTCAGGTACCCCCATAGAAAATAGTCGCAGGGATTTAGGTCTGGTGACCTGGCCGGCCACTCTATTGGCCCTCTTCGTCCTATCCCATCTTCCTGGGAGCACTATCTGGTCTTGTTCGTCTGGGTATAGGGCAGCCAAAGCAGGGATAAGATCTTCTTGAAGAAAATTGAAATAGCGTTGTCCTGTTTTCTTCGAAAAAGTATGGCCCTATTACCGACCAGTACCGACAACTTTGCCGATTTACGACACCGTTTAAACAAAAAGTTGCTTCATCCGAAAACAAAACTCGTAACATAAACTGACGGTTATTATTGCAAATGTTCACCATTTGCTCGCAAAATTGGTTTCTTGGATCAGGATCGTCCTCATTTAATTCGTGTATTAGTCTAATTTTATATAAGGGTGGTATTCATTTGCTTTTAAGATGCGTCTTACTGACGTTCCGGCTATATTATTATCAAATGAAGTTGCATTATTTGGATTTTCTTCGAAAGAGAACGTTTAATTTTGTTTCTTCAGAAATTTTTGGACGACCTCATCTTGGCAAATCCCTAACATAACCTGAAGTTTTGAATTTGTGCTCTATTCTACTAAATGTTGACTGAGAAATAGGATGGTTTGGGTATTTGGCATTAAACAGTTACTTCATCAAAATTTCAATTCGTTGGGTTTCCGTTAAATAAGCCATAATTTATTCTGATCAAAACTAAGGTACGTGCGCCAAATATTGCCATTGTTCCTAATATCGCCACCCCTCCTTACTCAGCCAGTATTGAGACTAAAATTTAGATGGCAGCACCAAAAGTTAGTTTGATTTGTCGGCCATTTGTTTTACCATCGAAAACTATATATTTGTGTTCTATGATCGAAAGGTTTAGTCTATGTCTTTCGTCAGACGTAGGAGCACGCTAATTGTTTTTCTTTTCGGCGTTATAAACAAGTTCACATTTTACGTGGATTGTAATACAATCTAACCTAATATTTTCTGGTTTTTTTTCAATAAGCACATGTAAGTACATCCAATGGTTCTTGAATTATAAATTGCTTCAATTATTTTATATGTGTTTCTAGGTTATGTATTTTTTTTTCTTTACGTCATTTGTTCCTAATATTGCCATCACTAAGTATTCCTAATATTGTCAGTGGCAATATTAGGAACAAAATATAATTTTTTTTGTAGAATGCCAAGAAAAAGAGCTCAGTGGTCAGAAGAAGACCTACGCTCAGCGTTGCAAGCCATAGGGAATGGAATGTCCATCAAAGCTGCTGCCAAGCAATACAGTACACCTCGTACAACACTAGGCCTTCATCATAGAACCCAAAATTCTAAAAAAAAGCTCGGAAGGTCACCAGTATTATCTACAGAACAAGAAAATGAGTTAGTGCAAAGAATCCACAGACTAGCTGAGGTAGGAATGCCTATAACAAGCAAGATTTTAATGAAAAGTGTATTTTCTTATGCAACATCAAAAAACATTTCAAATCCGTTTACTAATAATATTACACTACTAATATTCGATGGGGCTAAAAGTCACCTTGATATTTCTATAGTTGATGCAGCAGACCGCATGGGCATAACTTTATTTTGTCTTCCAAGCAACACTTCACATGAGTTGCAACCCATGGACAAGTCTGTATTTAAAAGTTTTGAGACGTTTTGGGATCAAGAAGTTTTGCAGTTTTTAATGATAAACCCTGGAAAAGCAATTACGAAAATGAGGTTTGGAGAAATTTTTACTCCCGTTTGGTTGAAAGCGATGATTCCATCAAACATGATTTCTGGTTTTAAAGCCACCGGTATATATCCATTTAGATCAGAGGCTATACCTAAAGAGGCTTATGCACCAAGTTGGATCACCCACAGAGAAGAAAACGACGTAGTAAATAATTCTCAAGGTGTATCAGATGTCGTGGAAAGTTCTTGCAGGTCAATTGAGTCTGCAGACATAAACAAAGCAAGTACAAGCGGGTATCAAGTGCCAAAGAAAACTGTTGCGGTTCAGTTCGCAAACGCGAGTACAAGCGGATATCAACTACTAAAAAAACCGCTTCAAAAAAGAAAGAAGAGTCCCGTTTCTAGCACAGATACCGAATCACTATCGGATTTTAGTCTTGACGATGATTCACTTGACGATATATCCGATGAAAATGAACCTTTGGTAAATTTGAAAAAAAAAAGTTTAGAAGATAAGTTTAGTCGAAAAAAAAAACAGACTACACAGACTAAGAAACTTAACACCAGGGCTATTGGGAACTATGAAAGCAGCGATGACGATGAAATACCATTAAATAAACTAATACAAAAACAAAATGATGTAAAGAGACTAACTAAACTGCCACAAAATAAAAATGATGATACCATCACAGAGGAAACCATAAACTCTAATCAGAATATGGACTCAACACCCGACTCTAAATGCTTAGATACTTCGTTTAAAGATATTGGATTGCTCATTACCCCCGAAATCAAAGTACCTACAGTAAAAAGGAAGCCGGCTTTAAACAGTAAAGCCCAGCAAGTTACCAAAGATCTTTTCGCGCCAAAACCAAAATTGGATTCAACCAAAGTTATCAGAGAAGCAAGGAGTGGTACCAAAAAGAAATCCAAGGAAAAATCAGAAGAACCGAAAAAATCGTGGTTTCGTTTTCTTTGTAACACCTGCCAGGAAGAAGATATGCGCTTGTGCATAGTTTGTTATAAATATGTTCATGAAGCCTGTGTAGGCCTAACTAAAAATGACAATGAAAGGTTTATTTGTCCTTACTGTTCTTAATTTTTTTTAACTGTTTGTTCTATCTTTAATCTGTAGTTCCATAATGACTGAAGATCGCAATAAGAAAGTTTACTTATCTTTTAAGTTATCAATTTTTGTTGTCTTAGAATAATCTGTTACTTTTTCTGTAGTTCCTAATATTGACTTGGGGTGGCAATAATAGGAGGTCTGGTGATCCCAATATTGCCATTGTCGACCCCAATAAAAACTTACATTAATTTAGTTTTTGGATTTAAATAAAAAATAATGTTAGAAACAATGCATTTTTATACCCGTGCGTAAAATTGTACTCGCCTATTAATAACAGTTTAAGAATTACTTATAACTAAGCGTTAAGGTGGCAATATTTGGCACACTTACCTTATTAATTTTCGAACTGACAGTGACATTCGAAAATGGAGATTCTTTACAAGTGCAATCATGGAAATAGAAACAATTGGCAGTGTTTATAACGTTATTTTTTTCCTTGATTTTACCTTAATTTGTAAATAGACATAATTATTTGTTTTCTTGTTATTTAAATGTAAATATTTCGGAAACAGTTGAGTTTTGAGATAAGGTGTGTTATACGAAACTTGCTTGGAATTTCGCCTATATTTTATAAATGCAATAAAAAATGTAGCATTCCATTTAAAAAAATGACCGATAACGTCATATCTTTTTTTTGTTCCACCCTGTATACAAAAATTTATGTGAAATAATGCGCAACTTAAAATCGACGGGTCCGAGCGTTTTCTCAAAAAATCATGTCTCTAATTTTTATCGAATTTATGCGGAATTTTAGGCGGTCACTGTATATAATTTAATTTAATAAAAGAGGCGATTAGGAGTACATTCCACAGTGCAAAGAGTTACGTGTAATGCTTCCTTGAAATTACTACTAAAAAGATATATAGGTTAGAATCATTCAGAGAAGAACATAACAAATTATAATTATAACGAATAAAAGAAAATACAAATATTTAAGCAGGATATATAATAAAATATATCCTCTCGGGTCTCTGGCGCTTATGGCTTTCTTAACTGGTTCTTAATGATATTTTTTTGGCCTTTTTGTCTTTGAAGTCAGAACAGTGAGTTTCTTCTTGGTTTAAATTAATTGTATCTTTAACTCGTTCTCTAATAAAGCCTCAGATACTTGATCCTAATAAAAATTTATGCAAACATAAGCGTACTGATACAGTGAAGTGCAGTATGTTTAAACATAGACTAATACTTCTGTTTTTAATGTTGTTTAAATTCTCTTATTTTAATATTAGGGCTTTAATCGATTTGTTTTCTCAATTTATTTTAACAAAGTATCATTCAGTTGCTGTAAAATTTGATTGTTGATATCTCTGTTAAGCATTACATAAAAATAAAACATTTTTTTTCCAAACCATTTTAATTTTTTTTGCAAAATGCTTACATAGGTGTCTAATGAAATTAACTGAGAAAGGGGTGTACAAATTTTGGGGTGTACAGGATCAAAAGTTTGAGGAAATCATGGATTTTCTTACAGGAGTACTTTTCCTAATTCCTATGAACTATTGAGTATGGTTGCTTAAGATCTTTCAAAGGTTTCTTCAGCTATAACTGAAATAATCATGAAAATTCTTGCCAAAAAAGATACAAGAGATTGTAGATTGAGAAGGGAGTCGTTTCGGCTGATCCGCCGCTCAGCACTGCTACCTGTGAGATGTTTTGTGCATAACTCTACTTGTCTTAGTTTGTCTCAAAAAGTCTTACAAGCTATATTTTTGGGAGGTAGTTGTCCCACTTCTTGAGGTGTTGGTTGTACCCCTTCCAGGTACTTGAGCCTCTTGCAGAGTTGGGTCGGACATTCACAGAGCAGGTGTTCTGCTGTTTCTGTGGCATTGCTGCAGAATCTACATTGGTCGTCCTCTGTTATACCTATTGCCTTTAGGTGATATTTCACTGGGCAATGACCGGTTAGGAGTCCGACTGCTGTTCTGATGTCTGATCTGTTCATATCTAGGAGCTGTTCAGCTCTTTTTCTAGAAGTGGTTATAACTTTTTTGCTTGTCTTAGTCCTGGTGCTCTTCTCCAGTGCGACAGCAATTGTTCTTTTTCCCACCTGTTTAGGTCTTCGGTCATGTGGGTCTTCATTAAACCACAGTATGGCTCTGGACCATAGTATGGTGTTTGAGCAAAAAGATACAAACGAGATATATTGATTTTATTCTTACAGGAGCACCTGCCTACACTTACCCATAAAAAAACTGATTAAGGAAATAATTAAAATGCAATTTCCCCGTTCATTCAAGGGAACATCTTGCAGAGCCTTAACCTTCAGGAATTTCCCCCTAATATAACCGGTTTTTCCTATGTATAGCACACACATCATTTGAGCAGCAATGAGGAGAAAATTCCATTTTGCGCAGAGGAAAATTCAGTGCGTCATCACGTTTTCCCTTATACCGCTTTAATTATGTGTTTTGTAGTTAGAGAGAAAGCAACTGTCACTTTCACTGAAAACTCACAGCTCTGGCATAGCTATTAGGTCGCGTAGCTGAATTCATTTTCTAGTTTCAGTATGGAAACAAACTGGTAGTTGGAATTTTATTTAAAAAAGTGACTAAGGCAACTTGAATTCCCGCGAAAAGTATCTCTACTGGTAAAAGAAAGTTTAGGCTTTCCGTACGTGTAAATAGGTGAGGATAAAAACAATTTTCTACACCATAAAACATCATCGATTTTGACATTTTTAAGGCCTCAACATAGAGTAATTAAAAGTATGTTAATATTTTTAATATTCATTTCTCTATGGGCCTCAAAATCAAATTAGCTTATGGTTATCATCTCTCTCACTCCCACCTATACATTTGATTGTCATAGGTTGCCAAATCAAACGTCAACAGTTGACAGGTTATGTCTAAGCGATGTCATGCTTTAGCGGGAAATTCGAATTATTATTCTGGATAAATAAGGTGTTTTCAAACTAAAATACACATAGCACAAGTCCAAGTGCAACATGTTAAATACTGAAGCAGATGTTCTTATTACAATCGGCGTCAGGTTAGATAAGAGAGATATTCATAAATTTGTAAAAAATGAATTTTTTTTCAACAAAATAATGATGAAAGTGTCGACATACTGAACAGTTTTAACGTATATTTTGATTCCTTTATCATGGCGGATGGCATAGGTGAAACGACAGCTGCAAATATATCCGGTACGTAGGCAGCCGAGGGTGAAATGTGGAACCAAACGAAATGAAATTTGTTCAGTTTGCCGTTTTCTTTTATTTGTAATATATATGTGTAGTACATGCGCTTTGGTCGGTAATAACTGGATCCTGATGCGTATGTATACAACTGGCCATCCATATCTCGCCGAATAATTTATCAGTTAAAATAATAATTTTATTATTACGTCTGACAAAATGGTTTGGCAAAAACAATCCGTACGACGACGGTTCTCTCTGATGCCTTTAAAGTAGCCGAGAGGTTCGTATTTAATTTAGGAAATAGATTGTTAAATCTAACAGAGTCGAGTTTGCATCCGACTAGGTACTTCCTCCGAATAAAATGTTCACCATCGCACTTAAATTGTATAATGTACAAATGTTCTAGATTTAAAAATTGGACCGGAATATATATAATATAATGCAGTTTTATTTGCATTGCCCTTGGTCATATATCCCTTGAGTACGCCCTTGCCTATTTTCAACATGACCGTCGTAAATGTCAAAAATATGACCCTATTATTGTACATATTACCAGAATCGGTAAAGCCTTAATAAGCAATTGCACCAAAGTGATTTAACAGAATTAAATTCTAATTACTTTAAAATCGTATTTTTAAACAGTGATTTTTTAAAATGGCGACGATTGCAGCACTGCGGTGACATATTGGCCGCTCGATATGGCCGCCATTCCATTTACATAAACGTCAAAAATATCGACATTTCAACGGCTGTTTTAAGGCAGTTAAACTAATTATCAGCTGTTTTTACTGCATTTAATGGATTCCGTAAAGCTTCGAATAGCAATTCCGTTAGTTAAATTTATTTTCCTTCGTTAAATTCGACTGAATAATTTTTAAATGGCGAGTGTTTTCTAACGATCGCAGCGCCACGACGGAAAAGTGGAACAATGGCCGTCAAGTGTATTGCCCAATATGGCCGCCATTGCATCTACGTAAACGTCAAAAATTGAACTTTTTTAACAACGATTTAAATGCAGTTAACTATATTTGCACAATTTGATAGTCAAGTAAAGTGGAAATTAGAACAATGGCTGTCAAATGTTTTTCTAATACAGCCGTAGTCTCATTTAATTAAGATCAAAAAAAGCACTTTTTACTAAGCTTTAATTAGCAATTCCATCAAATAATTCCCTGATGGAATTTAATGCTTATTTACTTAATGAATTTCGTAATTATTATTAAATGACGTTCCAAATTGTTTCGATCGCAGTACCGTGATTAAATTAATTAACTGTTAATTATTAATTCAAAATCAGACCCGTACGCCATCTACGGTGGCAAAGTATGAACTATTTTAATATTTTGAACTACGGCCATATTGGAAAATGACGTCATCGAACATAGCTGCTTCGGAACATTTATTTAAAAGTCAATGACACCAGTATTTAACGACCTCAAGCTGTAAAAAACCATTAATTTTGACAAAAAATGCGTTTTTCAATCTAAACTAAGTTGTTTCTACTGTAATACTTTAATTAAGAACTATTTACTTAATTGAGGATTCTGACTTAGATCACTACGCCTTCTATGACAAGACAGTGATATGAACTTTTAATGAAAGCCAAGGCGGTCATATTTGAAAACAACGTTATCCAACATGGCATTCTTGACGTTTATTTAAATGTCAAAAAAACCACTTTTTAATAGCGTTTTTAAACAAATTTTCAACTGTATTTATGCCTACTATATAATTCTGTAAGGCTAAAGCTCTTGATTATTGTAACAATATTGGTGATTCGTATTTATTTTATATTAGAAAATGACATCATTGAACATGGCTGTCTTGGCATTTATTTAAATGTCACTTTTTAAGCGAATTTTTAAAATATTTAAACTAATTTCCCACTACATTTATGCGTACTATACATGTAAGGCTTCAGCTCTATATTACAGTTACATTACTAAGCAACCAGTATAAGATTTTTATTATAATGTTTGTAAAACATTAATCTGGGGTCAGGCGATAAAAACTGTCATGGCCCAGGCAGTTGAGCCAAAGCAGCTATGATGATTTTTATTTATTTCGACAAAAAATGAGTTTTTGTTTAAAATTAAGAGTTCTTTATACCTTAATTATCAATTAATACTTTAATTTAATACTGTAATCGTTAATTATCCTATTAGTTGAAGATTCTGACTTAGATCCCTAGACTATATAGACTATATAGGAACTTTTAATAAAAGTCAAGGCGGCCATATTGGAAAACGACGTGATCCAACATGGCTGCCTTGGCGTTCATTAAACGTCAAAAATGCCACTTTTTAACCTCGTTTTTAAGGTGTTTAAACTAATTTTTCACTGCATTTGTGCATAGTATAAGATTCTGTAAGGGTTAGGCCCAACATTACAGTAACAAAATTAAAGCAGCATTCAGGTTTTACGATAATATTTGTAAAATATCAATCTAGGGTCAAGCGATAAAAAAACCGTCATGGCGTGGAACATTATTTAATATAGCTGCCTTGGCGTTTTATTAAAACGTTTTTAACTGCAATTTTAAGGTATTTAAAGACATGTTGAATAAAATTTAGGCATATCAAAAAAATCTGCAAGGCTTCAGCTTTTTATTACAATCATTATTAGCTGAATAATGTAAATGATCATTGGAGTGTCAATCGATATATTAATGGCCGACAAGGTTGTTTTTCAATCTAAATTAAGAGTTGTTTCTACTGTAATACTTTAATTAAGAACTATTTACTTAATTGAGGATTCTGACTTAGATCACTACGCCTTCTATGACCGGACAGTGATATGAACTTTTAATGAAAGCCAAGGCGGCCATATTTGAAAACAACGTTATCCAACATGGCTTCCTTGACGTTTATTTAAATGTCAAAAAAACCACTTTTTCATAGCGTTTTTAAGCAAATTTTCAACTGTATTTATGCCTACTATATAATTCTGTAAGGCTAAAGCTCTTGATTATTGTAACAATATTGAGCAAGCATTAAGACAATATTTGTAAAATATTAATTTCGGGTCAAGGGGTGAAAAACTGTTATGGCGCCGGCTGCTATGGTGATTCGTATTTATTTTATATTAGAAAATGACATCATTGAACATGGCTGTCTTGGCATTTATTTAAATGTCACTTTTTAAGCGAATTTTTAAAATATTTAAACTAATTTCCCACTACATTTATGCGTACTATACATGTAAGGCTTCAGCTCTATATTACAGTTACATTACTAAGCAACCAGTATAAGATTTTTATTATAATGTTTGTAAAACATTAATCTGGGGTCAGGCGATAAAAACTGTCATGGCCCAGGCAGTTGAGCCAAAGCAGCTATGATGATTTTTATTTATTTCGACAAAAAATGAGTGTTTGTATAAAATTAAGAGTTCTTTATACCGTAATTATCAATTAATACTTTAATTTAATACTGTAATCGTTAATTATCCTATTAGTTGAAGATTCTGACCTAGATCCCTAGACTATAATATAGACTATATAGGAACTTTTAATAAAAGTCAAGGCGGCCATATTGGAAAACGACGTGATCCAACATGGCTGCCTTGGCGTTCATTAAACGTCAAAAATGCCACTTTTTAACCTCGTTTTTAAGGTGTTTAAACTAATTTTTCACTGCATTTGTGCATAGTATAAGATTCTGTATGGGTTAGGCCCAACATTACAGTAACAATATTAAAGCAGCATTCAGGTTTTACGATAATATTTGTAAAATATCAATCTAGGGTCAAGCGATAAAAAAACCGTCATGGCGTGGAACATTATTTAATATAGTTGCCTTGGCTTTTTATTAAAACGTTTTTAACTGCAATTTTAAAGTATTTAAAGACATGTTGAATAAAATTTAGGCATATCAAAAAAATCTGCAAGGCTTCAGCTTTTTATTACAATCATTAATATCTGGATAATTAGTTGGGTTTCATTAAAACTAAAATGTAAATGATCATTGGAGTGTCAATCGATATATTAATGGCCAACAAGGTTATTTTTCAACATGGCCGCCAGGCTGTTACATAGTAAATATTAAAAATACGCTTTTCCGGGATGATGTTAAGGAGAAAACAGTTAAGTTTTGTGCTACAGTTATAACGGTAATAAATTATTCGTAATACAAAAAATAGGGGCTAAGCACCTCAGTTGGTACAATGTAGAGCACAAATCCAAAATATATTTCGTAATTAAAAAACGCATAAAAAAAATAAAATATCGCCTATCCCAACGCTTTCCCCGCTGGCGTAAGAGCAATAAATCCAACTCATTTACCATATATTCATAAAAACGACCGTGACTAACGAAATTCCTGCGAAATTCACCCTACCGTGAAGCGGGAGGCGGCGCAGCTCGAAATCGCCGCTTTTTCCGATAATGTGCATTGCCGATAGCAACAAAACAACATGGATGGATGATACCCCGGGAGCAGTAAAAAGGGATCAATAAGGAGTGCAGCCGAAGGATGACTCATGCACCACCAACACCCCCCCCCCCCCTCGTCACCACCCTTTGCACACTCCCTTAGACGCCGTGCTACGCAACGACGTCGTCGTCGCTGTCGTCCAGTGGTGTTACCATGGTGTTTTAAACCTCTCATCCCTCCCCGGTGCTGGACATTCCAAGGTCAGTGTGAAAGAGGTGCAGGAAGTGATAATAAAGGGGATGTTTTGTTTTGAACGAGCAAGTGCATGTAATTCTTTTAAAATTTTCTTTTTACATAGTTTCTCTGCGCCTCAGCAGCTTTTTCTGCTTTTGGATCTTTAACTGGCTAATTATCTGATAGAATAATTCATTTAATTGCTTATCACAGTAAAAGTGGCTGATTAGTAATGCAAAGAACTGTTGAAAACTACTGAACCGTACGTCCAATATTTTTACTAGAAACATGGTACGAGTACTTAAAGTACTGTCTAAACAGTGTGATGCGAACGTCGATAAATTTACAAGCATTAATCCTTTGGTCGAAAAGGAGGTATCCAAACTTATGAATAAAATTTCAGGGCTTGTGGCCAAGATTCTAGATATGAATAATCTGGCCGACATGAGAAATCCATCAACCTATCGTGTTCTATTTTTGATGCAATAATATTCGAGTCAAGAAGTAGAAGAATCAACAAGGAAAATTTTGACATTGTTGGTATTATTAATTCAATTCGTCCCGTTGTAGAAGCCCCGAACATTCACTTTAACAGACTGGGCAAATATAATATCGATTCCACCAGGCCTAGACCATTAAAAATAACATTTGCTATAAGTGACGTAATACCCAATGAAATAAGTAACTCAAAACGTTGGATAGTCATGGAGTATATCACATATCAATTATCTTCAAATAACAAAAACTATTAAGAGGCGCAGAAGGCCTCTTTAAATGAAAAATAAAAATGCGTTTAATGTAATTTGAGGGTTTATCCCAGGAATCTGAGTCACTTTGACTGCCTCAAAGTATCCTCTAATTATTGTTAAAACTTATCTAAAGGGTATATTACAGAAACTCGAATTATGTTGAATGTCTAAGAAAGCCTTTTAAGTTCTTATATACTTACTTCATTTCTGTCTTTGATGGATATAGGTGAACAAAAATTAACTCATATAATCATATAGATGATAATAACAAAAAAATATATTAAAAACTTTCGAGTCTGGAAAAACCTATAAATTCTTGTATTGATTATATGATATTATTGTTATTATTATTATCGAGGACGATCTACAATATATATGCCTGAAGATGATCTCATAAAGATCGAAACGTCGACAGAATACATAATTGACTTTTGAATTTTTTTTTACTTATATCTTTTCTTAGAGAAATTTCAAAAACTTGAAGATAATTTGAGTGCCTGTAAGAATCTTCTAGGTACTCATACACATATTCTAGGCACTTGAAGGTAATTTATGGGTCTATTCGAGGAACTTGAACTACGTTGACTGCCTAGAAGTGTCTTCTAAGTACTCATAAACTTATTCCAGGCACTTGAAGATAATTAGACAGTCTATTCCAAGCATCTGAGTCACTTTGACTGCCTGCAAGTGTTAAGTGCTCATACACTTATTCCAGGCACTTAAAGCTAATATAAGATTCTATCTATTCCTGGAGTCTGAGTCTTGACTTCCACTGCCTGTAAAAGACTTTTAAGTACTCATAAATTTACTCTAGACACTTAAAGGTAAATTTGACAGTCTATTCCAAGCACCTGAGTCACTTTGACTGCCTAGAAGTATCTTCTAATTATTCCTAAGCCTATTCCAGGTACACAGAGATAATCTGAGGATCTATTCCAGGAATTAGAGACTTTGCTTGCCTGGAAGTGTCTTCTAATTATTCCTAAGCCTCTGCCAGGCACACAGAGATAATCTGAAGATCTATTCCAGGAATTTGAGACACTTTGCCTGCCTTTAAGAGTCTTTTAAGTACTCATATACTTATTTCAGGCACTTCAAGGTAATTTGTAAGTCTATTCAAGGAATCTGAGTCACTTTGACTGCCTGTAAGAGTGTTTTAAGTACTCATATTTGTACTTGTAATTTAAGAGTCTATTTTGTAATCGTAATCTGCGGAAACCGATTTTCATCGGTCACATTCTCATAGAAGGCATTTAAATTTTCGTTTAGACTGTGACAAGTTTAATACTTGCTTATAACAAATAACAAGTTCAGGTTTTAGTAAGAAAATTAAATGGTGTACAACATTTTGAGGCATTTTAACTGACCTCATGCTCCAGTGACAAGCATTATATATTTTCAAGCTAAACCTAATCAGGTAGAGACAAGAAGAATTCAAATGCTTGTAAAAGAAAAAAAGTCAATATTAGACGAGAAAGATAAGAACTATGAGCTATAGTAACGCAACTGCCCATAAAAGAAAAAAGTCAATAATTTCCTAAAGACAGTTGACTTAATGAATAAATGAAAGAAGTTCAACAAATCAATAGTCTAAGGTAGATATAGATGTTCCTGGAGTGCCAGCAATGAACCTCTAAAAAAATTATTAATGTGAGGAGTAAAAAGTAAGACATGCTCTAAAAAAGTAATCTTTTCCTACTTGTCACATCTTCAATTATTTTTAGCACCCTCCATCGCAATCACTAAACTGAAGGAATTCAAAAAATTAACAAATTAAGACACTTCGCGAAGGATGGGCTGGGCCCTCTGCCCCTTTGCAGAAGAAAGGGATGATGTGCAAAGTGCACCCTATCTAATCACTTCCTTATTAAAACTATCATTTGGGGTTCGAAAATTATATTGACGGAGGGGTGAGGAGCTAATTGTTTAACCTGCTTTGCGTATATATAGATATGTACGTACAATCATTACGACCTTTTGTCGTATTAAAGCGGTCTTTTGTCCGAAAAGTCCGTCTGTCTCTGACGGTTTTACGGCTTCCGAAAGAGAGAAAACATAAAAAAAAATAAAAGTTTTATATCGCGACTCGGGCACATTGAATGGGAACAAAAACTGTACGAGCAGCAGATGAAACAACAATCGGGTGCAGATAAAGCAAATCTTGTGTGTGTGTGTCGCGTGCCATGGGCGTCACTTGCCTGCAGCTGCCACTCCGTCTATCGATCCGTCATCACATATTTATTTTATTCTTTAATTTTATCATTTATTAAAGGAAAATCCTAATAAAATTACGTGCATATTAAATTCTTCAATCAACACCAAATCACCAAAAAGAAAATATTAAAAAATGTATTATGAATAATAGGCCTGCAAAAGAATAAGGAGTTTATTGGCTATTCTTTATACAAATTTTAACACATCACAAACAAGAAAAGCACCATCTAACAGTAGTCTCTATAATAATACTCTGTGATCACTTTTAATAATGTTGTATTAACAATATTCTATTTTATTACTGCATACCCATCATTAAAGAGTTAAATCATATAACATTTTTACTTGGTTCATAATTAATTATTAAGTCAAAGCTTCATAAATAAATGAGTCAAGGGCACAGAAAAGGACGTTCTACTTTGCAATCATTTATAAGATTCAGAAACAACACGTGCATTGTTGGCATATTTCACATCTAAGAGTGACGAGCTTAGAAATGAGTCTTTCCAGATTTTTATCTAATCCCATCCAACTGAACCCTAATATATTCCCTGCAATTTAATTCAATAGACTCCAATATTAAAAAAAAGTTATTTAATTATTCTCTATCTGTTTATTCCCATCTAAAATTTATTCAAATTCTAGTCTCATCTGACCTTTGCACTTTTGCTACTCTTTATACTATGGATATCTTAAATTCAAATCCGGACAGGTTTAATAAGAATAACGGTCAAGAAAATCTTCCCAGTCAGCATCCGAAGAATCATCTATTTTTTCTTAATAGTGTGAATATGGATGGGGTTGAACTTGTTTTCGCTTGGGAAATTATGAAAAGATTGTTTTTTTGTGGTAATAACGTATTTGGTAAGGAGGGTGGGTTTGTTGGGGGTTAGTTTGTAACGGTTTTAAGTAAGTTTTTTATCCTGTAAGGGATTATAACAATTTTCAGATTTAATCAGGTTTACTTTATATTTGACTGTTGAACTCTTTTTTTCTATAGCTGTAAGTAAGAGCTTTTTCAAAATCATAAGAGATATTTGGGATCAATTGAAATTCTGAATACTATTTGTCCATTAAAATTGTTGTACTGGTTCGCTGACTCAATACAGTGATTCAGTAGCTAAAAATTTCTAGACAAAAATTATGTTTTTTTTTATTGGACTTTGATGCACAAGGACATGGAACTGCCCAAAAAGTTGATCTGGATATTTCGGAAATAAATTTTAAAATGGGTTTTGAGTTTTTTTGGATTTGGTTGAGAATTATATTTTTTTATAGGCAATTAAAGTCAGTATATTCATTGTAGAAAGATGAAAGAAGTGGCAAAATGGGAGCAACTGCCTAGAAGAAACAGGTAGTTCTACGTATTTTTAGAAGAACAATAATTGATAATAAGATTTTCTTACTGATTTGACTTATTTTTGTTAAGTAGCAACAAAGAATTAAAAGAATTTAAAAAAACAAAAATTTAATAATGAATGGGAAATTAGAAATACATCTCCTGGAATCCTGGAACAAATAAAATAAATAGTAGTATCTCTAATAACAAATGACTTCAACTGCCTGGCCGAAATTAGTAAATTATGTTCAAGATCGTTGAAGATTTTTCTTTTCTTTGTTCTTTGATTTGTTTCATGCTAGTGAAGATAGAGTAACAAGTTACCAACCTTAAAGGGTTTTAAGGCCTTTCAATGTTCTAATTTACCAACTGTCTGGAAGAAATAAATTAATTTACCATATAGAAAATTGAACAAAAACTTCCAGGCAGTCATCAAAGAATATCAGCTAATTTAAAGTAGCTGTCATTACAAAATATTATTATTTCGTTTTTAAAGGTATTTATAGAATTTTATGTAATACCATTGTTACACACCCACAATATTGTGAATATCCGCAAATAAATAATAATATAGTTGCCGATATTACGCCAAGCTCATATGTTGATGGATCTGAGACACCAGAAGGTGTTGGATGTGCTTGATTAATTCTCTTTGAAATATTTAAACTTATTTACCGCTGAAATGTATGCAATAGTGCAGGCATTAGAGTATATATTAAAATACAAAAACTCTAGTAGGTTCATAATTTTATCAGACCCTATATGATCCATTATGCCAATAAGCAATCGGCAAAATATATTAAAATCCCTTGGTTTTGTCGTATATTAACCATTCTTCAATACCATTGCACTGAAATCAGATTTGTCTGGACTAAAGAACATTGTGGTATCTTCGATAATGAACAAGTAGATAAAATCGCTAAAAATGCAGTTAGTTGTGATAACATAGTAACTGGTTAACAATTTTATGAAACATATCTAATTACCAAGACAGATGTGTCTAATTTTTGGAAAATTTCTTAGTACATAAAAGTCTACTCGCACTTTCCCTGAACTCAATTCTAAACCTATCTATTCATTTTCAAGAACTTAATAGAAATTGTTACATAACCCTTTTTACTGAATGATGGACATGGTAGAGTAGACTCAAATGCTTTTGAATTTTTCTTCTGTTTCAGCTAGCCAATCATTATTTATTACCGATCAATGTAGAATCCCTAATCTCTATGATAACCCAAAATATTCACATTTTTAGAATAGTTTTTGTTAAAATGTGTTAACTATTCTAAAAATGTGACAAAAATTATATTTTCTTGTTATACATATATGTCATATCCTTTTATCGTTAGTTTGTCAAAAAATTAAGGCCCTAAATAGACCATTATGTGAAGAGTGTGACCCTGTTTTGGGGTATTTAAGGTGTCTTATTTTTGAATTAATAGTTTGGGGATCTTAAGGATTTATTACTTAATTGCTATGTGCAAAGCCAATCAAACCAAATCTTAGCAGGCATAAGCTCAATCTTGTTTTATCAAAAATGGTAAAAAAATTAAATTGATTTATGTTTTGTAGTGCCGATATCGAAGACGAAATGTAAATAAATAAAACAATTTGGAATGTATAGTACTGGTAGGTACAAACATTGTTAAACGAAGTGCTATGAGACGATGAATGTAATCCGTTTTAAAATTAGATATTAAATTACATTTCACTCATTTGTGAGGTCAAGTCATCATTTTGAAAAACAAAAATTAAATGTAGTTTATGTAGAATTTTATAAGGAACACTGTACTGGGAGTCAGGGGGCTGTAAATAACGCGACAACAAAATGCATCAAAAATTGTCACCTTTGATATGTAAATTAGCGTGTTTCGCCTAATTTCCATACTATCATTGGTAGAGGCAATGTTAAATGCTGTTCGTTTTCAAATTGTCACCCTGTAAGAATATATTTTATTGTACGATTTTGTAAGTCATAGTAATGAGTATTTTTTATTTTAATTTATCCTCTATTATCGTTTATGGTGTTAACAGTGTTTTTCTTTAATGTCCCTTCTCCCCTCTTTATTTTTGGAACGGATCAATTCAAAATATTGAAACTTGAGGTAATGCAATGGATAAATGAATACTATGTTTTAAGGCAAAATTGAAAGATGAAATGCTGCATTTCAAAATGGCTGCTGGACGCCATGTTGGAGAAAAAATTAAATGGAAAGACTGGTCTTGTGGCAGATCATTTTGAAGCTCCTGAGGAATACTTTATAAGCCTAGAATATAAATTCAATATCTTTACCTAATACTACACATTGGTGGTACATTTAATTATTACCTGAATACACTAACATTTAACTTGATATATCAAATAAATACACCAACATCGATATTTCTAGAAATATTTGCTATTGTTTGTCTTAAGTCCAATACTGAAGCGGGTTCAGTTTCGTACACCTTTTGCTTCAAATAGCCCCATAAAAAAAAGTCTAGAGGTGTCAAATCTGGCGAGCAAGCTGATCATTCCACAGGTCCTCGACAGCCAATCCAACGACCGGGGGTGTTTGCATTTAGTGTGTATTCCGTTTAATTTTTTTTCCAAGATGGCTCCCGGCAACCACGTTGAAATTTTCATGTGTCAATTTTGCTTTAACACATAGTATTCATTCATCAATTGCATTACCTCAAGATTCAATATTTTGAATTGATCTTGATTTAAAATATTGAATAGGGGGGGGATTAAAGAAAAGCACTGTTAATTACGAAATTGCCATTTCGTTTTTGTCAGCAAATAAAACGTATTAGCATAATTGACAAATGTGTGAAAAAGGGGCAAGTTTCGATTATTTAAGCTTCAAAGAAAACAAAAAAAAAAGAAAAACTAGACTAAATTATTCTCCAGTGGACAAGCTTGATTTGCTGCTAAAAAACATGAGAATTATCAAACGCCATTCACGAATCAAACGACAACCCATAAAACTTCCCACAAAGTCACAGAAAAAGAGCAAAACGAGACAATAGGACGAAAATTACCGAGATCTAAATCATTATCATCATCAAACGTTATATCTCACATTTAATTCTTTATAAATACATTTTCGCTATTATGCTGATGTGCGGCCCTGTCACGTATTGAAAGGGAACGGTATCCAGACGGGCTCGAGTTCGCTTGGGCCGCTGTACCCAAACAGCTGGCCCAAAGTTTATTCTTTAAAACAGTGCAGCTGTTGCGTTTTTCGGCCCATAATGGCGTACTACCTGGTTTGAGAACATTTTATATATATTACACACGATGGCATATGCCGAATGCACCAAACTAGAATATATTGGTCGACGGAGATGAGCCCTAGTAGCTAGGGTTCAATGGTCTTATGGTATATTAAAAAAAAAATTGGGTTGATTGAAGATTGAGCGTGCCTGTGGGCTAAGCCAGTTGTTGAACGAACCAGTTTTTAGAGTACAGTATGTTTAATGATTCTTTTATTAATAGAGTAAATGCAGTTTTTTTTAATTCAGAGAGATAATGGGTTTAAGCGTTGGCAACAGTGTTAAATTTAAATAAATAACACCCCTTTGTTGCCAGAAAAGAATAGGCACTGCTTGTAAATCGTAAAATTGCTCTGGTAGAAGAACATTTTTTTTTCACTTAAACTTACCTGAATAAAAAAAAGTTATTTTAATTCGTCTAGGCAGTTGAAGTCATTTGTTTTCTTCTTCAACTGCGAAGAGTCGAAAGAACCTGGGAATTTTAATTTGGTAAATACCAGAGCTGTCAGAGTAACCCTTTAATTGCCTGGAAGAAAATAAAATAACTTTTCTTCCAGGCTCCCTGATCTATTTCAGGCAGTTGACGAAGTACACAAATGACCTTAAGTGCCTGAAATAAATCAGGGAGTCATTCAACAACCTGCGAGAAAAGTTATTTTATTTTCTTCCAGGCAGTTGAAGGGTCACTCTGACTGCTCTGATATTTACTAAATTAAAATTTTCAGATTCTTTTTTTCCTCCTAAGTTCATTGAAATTTCTTTGCAAATTCATAAAAATCCTTTTATCTATTTTAAAATATTCATTTTATTTATGAAATATCCATAAACTGCCTTAAATTTCTTGCTATTTCATCAGAATTTACAGAATTTTATCAATGACAATTGAAAATAGCAATTCCTTTACAAACTGGCGATTTTTTTCAAGGCTCCTAATATACCATCTGACCATAAGAAATTCCATATAAATTATAATGCTTTCCCTATATAGTTTAGAGAGAAACTGTATTAGGCTTTTTGAAACGTGCGATTAAGCTAAGCCACCGTACCAAATTTCATTGCTTTCTAACAAGCGATTTAGAATTTATTTGCAAA
Organism: Anthonomus grandis grandis; assembly: GCF_022605725.1. NCBI lineage: Eukaryota > Metazoa > Arthropoda > Insecta > Coleoptera > Curculionidae > Anthonomus > Anthonomus grandis. Next base: position 6,793,545 of record NC_065558.1, read on the forward strand.
AAACTAAAATATCAAAATGTTATGTCAAAGTGTTGTCATCTATTTACTAAGTGGCCAGTTACACTAATCAAGAGAAAATAACTATATGATTAAGTGTTACTACATAAATTCTCTGTGAATTTCTGAGGCATTTTTCAAGTAAAACAACAGTACAGAATATCGTTAATAACTTTCAGACTAAAGCCTTCATAAACTTTATAAGCAGTAAATAGTGACATGTATGACACAAGGAAAATAAACTACTAATCACAGAACACAAATATATAGAGAAGTGATAGTTGCATACAAACTGTGGCCAAATTAAGGCAGGAAATCAAATTTCTTTCAGTCTCTATACCTATGTCTCGTCTAAGTGAACACAGGAAGTTGTATGATACGAGCATGGAATAAAATAAAAAAATAGGCAGTGCAAACCTTAGGCAAAAAAAAAGACAAAATAAATATGTATCGTAGTATAAAACCAGCAGTATCAGTAGTATCAACGTTATTAAAATTTGTTGGAGAGAACTAATAGGCATAAATTCTATAGCTCAAAATGTTAATAAAATTTACATGGCATATCTCTCGCCATCTTTTTCTCGTAAAGGGGAATTTTAGATGAAGGAATTTAAAAAAATCTTTTCTTACTAAGTTTATGTGAATCACTTAAAATATAAATACTCTTACATGAAGGTAAAAGTTTACAGGAAAATATCAATCGACTTTTTAATTGTGGAAAAGGAAATGAGAGGCCAGACATTTTGTAATATGTATTTATAATAATCAAGTTAAAAATGAAATACTTAAAAAGTGAACCTTCTTCATTGAAAGCAACTGAATTTGATTTTATTAAAGACTGAACATTGATAATACAAAAACATGATAGTAATAGATAAAATCAGATTTTCTTACCAGAAACCTGGAATTGCTTGCTGCAAATCAATTAAAACATTACTCCCAATATTGAAAGGGAACTTTTAAAAAAAAGTCATGAATTTCAAATAACATCCTATTGAAATGAAAGACAAACTTAAATAGTATGACAAACAAATGATGTTCTGTCAATGTCAACAACTGTCTGTCAGGTCCCTGTCAATTTTGCCAACCAAGATGGCTGACATACGATGCAGATTTTCACCATACAAGCTTCATACATGTGCTAGTAATATTCAAATGAAGTAAGACGCATGAAATGTTTTAACTTCGTTTCTTGCATCATACTTCTTACGGCATCGTACGTGATCGGCAATGTTTGCCAATATAACCAATCAAAAGGGTAGGCTAGTAGACATTGACATTTACTTCTTACGTTATTAATTCGCATGATCCTTACTGCATACCGTATGAAATTTATGAACCAGGCTTAAGGGTACAGTAATTAGTAAATGTAAATGCTCAGAGCAAAACAATAATGATGGCAAAGCTCAAGAAAATAATTCAGATTTTAAAATGTTACTTTATATTAATGAAAATGAAGGAGTTATCAACAAAGCTCTTGGAGAAATTGCAGGAAAAGATCATAGTGCAGTATTGAGCACTCGAAAAAAAAATACAAATACCATTCCTTTAAATATTACATACATCAAAAATTAAGGGAAGGTGATGAAATCCGAAGAGCAGACGTTATGGAAAAGGCAAATAATTACAGGGATTTTTTACAAATGGATGAACCAAATGTTCAAAATGTTCGTTATTGAAGTAAATAAAGCGAACCCACATATGTTCTTAAAGGACCCAATGTATATAAGGAAACTTTTGAGGGTAACTTTTACAAAATCAAATTGAACCAGCATTGAACAAAGTTGCATCTGAAATTGAGATTAGAAACGCATTTGGTGCACGCACAATTGGGCTTAATTATACTATTAATCGGTCAGCCAGGTCTCTGCACCTGTCACCATACGACTTTTTCCTCCAATCTCCAAATTTTTTGAGAAAAATGAACTACTTTTTTGAAATTGCTTGAGCATTTCATTAAAAAAAATCAGTGTCATCAATGTCTTAATTTATTAGTTTAAAAAATTATTTTGCATTTATTGTTTGCTTTCTTGTTTGAAACTCTGTACTGGCACCTTTAAAAAAGTCTAGTACAGTTTTCTGTAAAATGTATAGGTAGACCAATTATAATTTATATGGGATTTCTTATGGCCAAATTAGTAATGCACCACTAAGGGCAAATGAGAGCTTCCTTCCATTCTTATTCACATCTAAGGTAATAAATAACCTACTAGCCAACATACGCCTCCGATATCCTTCTTTCTAACAAAAAATTCCCCGAGACACAATAAACTTCCTTTCCGCATCCAATCTCAGCATCTTCCAAAGACCTTAAGCGATTAATTTATTCAAAAAGGTATTCGAATAATCTCTAAAATCTCTGAGAACTTAATAACGTAGTATACGAGAGCAGATCCGCAGTTGTTATCGTAACTTGAGAGGCTACATCCCTTCGTTGTGACACACATGGGCTTTTTATTGCGTATATTGCGTGCTCTCTCTCTCTTGTCTACCTTTTCAGTTTGGATACCGTGAAATTTGATCGTCAGTTGGAAACGAGAGATTTAAATTAAGAAGGTTTTTTTTTGCATTGATTTTTGCGTGTTTATTAAGGTATACAGAGTGGTCCAGTTTAGAACAATGCTTCATTACAAACGGTGTCATTACTTTAGATGTTTAACTAAAATTTGATGCGTTTGGTTAGATAATAAAGAAACATCTTTTTTTATGAAAAAAAAACAATATTTTACTTCAACCAATAGTGTGTGCAACATTTTCGCACAACTTTAATGAAAAAAATGTTGCGTCTCTGGTTTTTCTAGCATCAAAAATTATTTCTAGAATCCTTATTAAGTTCACAACAAAAAATCTCCTATAAGTTTTTTTATTTGACTTGTCGTTTGCCACAAAAATATTAGAATATACAGGGTGTCTCCTTTTTCATAGGGACAGTATTGCTATCTCCTATACTATAAAAGATACGAGGGCGGTTAAATTAGAAAAAAGTTGCGGCATTTTATTTTTTGATTAAAAAAGTGTATTTAGATTTTTTATGCGACGTTTCGTTTTTTAGATATCATCATCAACTTTTTTTTTAAATACGGACCCCGATTTTTTATTTCATATTTAAAAAGAATTTTTATTTTCCTTTTCAACAAGGTATAATTTAAATGTCTGTCTCGACGTTTCGGTATAAGAATAGCAGTTTTCAAGCTTTTTTCTTTAATACGGACCTGATTAGTATTTACAAAATTAAAATACGGCAGATTTGGGTTAGCTGCTAATATTATTCACTAACATCAATTATTGCGGCTGATATTTTTTTATGTGGTTAGGAAAAAAATTACGATATGTGATTTGTTCGATATTAATATTCGATAACGAAAATCTATTTTCAAAGCTGCATGGAGAGCCACCTTTAATGAAAATGGAACCGTGCTTGCTGAATGGTTCAAACTTTATAACAATGTCAGATTTATTACGGCTGTGACTTATTTAGGTAGGCCATGAAAACAAAAATATGTCGTAGCTACGACAACAATTATTATTATTAATTACAACAAAATTATTAAAACATTACTTTGATATTTTAACGTTTTGCCGTAAGTTAGTTTAAAAGCTTTGGTTGTTTCCTTAGCAATTTCCTAGTTCAATATTAACAAAATAAATACAAGTTGTAAAATGGTACAGTATAGTGATAGTGAAAAAAAAAAACATGTACGATGTTGTTATAAGATGTTATCGAAAGGTTGATGATGCAGTAAGGGAGTAAGCTAGATTATATCCAAACAGAACTGCTCCAGCGCGAAAAACTTTTTATTTGGTTTCAAGAAACCTCACCGAATTTGGATGTGTATCAAAAAAACGCGGAACATATCGTGCCAAGAATACACACAACGATGTTAATGTTTTAGCTCAAATTCATCTTTATCCGGAGTCTTCATTAAGAATTATAGGTTCTGAATGTGGGATACAGTTCCAACCGGTTCAGAAACTGCATCCAGGTGATTCGGAACGCAGACTTGTTTTCTGCCGTTGGTATCAAGAGATGTTAAATGCAGACCCGATGTTCTCTACGACCATTTTATGGACCGACGAAACTACATTCACTAATAGTGGCATGTTTAACCGAAAAAATAAGTATTTCTATGCGCAAAACAACCCACATGTAGTAGAAGAAACTAAGCCTCAATATCGATTTAGTTTTAATATGTGGTGCGGAATCATCGGTAATAAGCTAATAGGTCACAAAATTATTGATGGAAATTTAAATGATGAAAGGTACGTTAACCTATTGACAGAAGTTATAGATGAAATTCCATTGGAAACATTAAGAAGTATTCGGTGGTTTATGCAGGATGGCTGTGACGCTCACAATTCCGCTGTTGCCCGAGATTTTCTCGACACAAATTTCTCTAATTGCTGGATAGGAACAAACGGTCCTGTAAGGTGGCCTCCTCGTTCCCCATGCCTTAATCCTCTGGATTACTTCTTATAGGGATTTTAAAAAAATAAAGTCAATAACAGTGAAATAAATAATATGGAGGTGTTAACACATCGGGTCACTGCTGCATTTAGAGATTTAAAGCCCGAATACTTAACCCGCTCAATAGAGAATTTACCGTAAAATACATTGAACATAATGGGGGACACTTCGAAAATTTTTTGTAAATAGAGTAAATGTTATTTGTAAAAAACTGCTTAATTTCTTCTTAGAATTAAAAAACGGCTTTATAAGCAAGAAAAACAGCAACTTTTCTTGCCTAATGTATGTAAAGAGAATGTTGTTTCTTTAGTTAAATCGTATTGTTTTGTTATTTTTTTGGTTAATACACGTTTGTCATTTGTTTGTAAAGTAAATAAAATATTTCTTATTAAAAGTGTATAATTCTATTTTATTTACACATTTATTGTTCCCCTTCTAAATCTAAAGCAAGTACTCGTAAATTAAAAGAACCATACCAAATTTTCGAATTTCTTTTTCTTACCCACAAAAAAAGGGCACTGTAGTTTTAAAATTTTATGTTTGATATTGAAGATAAATAGGTAAATATGCATTCAAAAGGTATTTTAATTTTGTAAATACTAATCAGGTCCGTATTAAAGAAAAAAGCTTGAAAACTGCTATTTTTATACCGAAACGTCGAGACAGACATTTAAGTTATACATTGTTGAAAATGAAAATAAAAATTCTTTTTAAATATAAAATAAAAAATCTAGGTCCGTATTTAAAAAAAAAAGTTGATGATGATATCTAAAAAACGAAACGTCGCATAAAAAATCTAAATACACTTTTTTAATCAGAATAAAATGCCGCAACTTTTTTCTAATTTAACCGCCCTCGTATCTTTTATAGTATCGGAGATAGCAATACTGTCCCTATGAAAAAGGAGACACCCTACATATAGAAAAATTTATAAAAACTAGTGACTTTTAATAAGAATAACCAAATGTAGTTTATTCACTTCAATACACTTTTGGCATCTTTTAACTAACGCATGTATTGCAGCTGACACATCAGGACTTTGGCGCATCTCATTGAATCCTTAGAATTAAATCTTCCTTCAAATATGAAATTTGCCTAAACCTATACCATTAACATATTAACTATTTAAGTCTTTTGTCCCCAGACGGATTGTTTGTTCAAATCCATCATTGTGAATAATTTGTATTTAGCCATTCTTTGACACCTAATCCCTTCTAATTAAATCCAACTCTGATGCCTTAAATTAACGAATAAATAGTCTAAGTATTCCTGCAGTTATTAAAAAAGTCCACAAATAGTTTTTTAGTTCAAACTTGGACCATTTTTAATTATAATTTCTCTGGGATTTTGATATTAATCTTTGCCACTGGTAAAATATTAATCTTTTTTGACTTGGACTTTAAATTTTAGACCTAGATATCTGAATATGCAGAACTCCTTTGCAAGGGTTGGATTATTATGAGAAGTACGAAGTACATGGTTATTTAAATTATTATTTCGCTGATTTCTATTTTATTTAATATGACTATTCATCGTACCAAAGTACCGGAAACTCTGATGAGTTATAATAAAAACGCGAGCATCTGGAATTCTTCTATTAGAACATCGTCTACGATATTCACGAACTGTTGATTCCGCATTTCCAACACAAAATCCGTAGCAAAAAAAAACATTATTTAGATAAATACCTAAATACAGACAACTTTAATAGCAACGTTAATAATAATAATTATATTAAAAATAAACGACCTTCAAAAAACTGTCATCATAAAATGCAAAAAGAAAACACTGAAACACTTTTTTTTATTGAAAAAAAATTAGATCCAGTTGCCTAATGAATTTAATTTTGTTTTAGTAAATTACGTATTAAATAAAAAAAAAAACTATATTCATTTTGTGTTATAAACTAAGTGAGAAATTATTTTTATTCATACGTATAATTTTTTTCAATACAAATTGTGCGAAGTCAAATATTAAAAAGATGTATCTTTATTATCTAACCAAACTTGCCAAATTTCATTTAAATATCTAAACAAATATTTTTAAAATATCTAAACAAGTTTTTAAACAAGACTTTTATTTTTTCCGAGGCCTCTAAACATGGTAATAGGGTAGGGTTCGGAATATCCATTCCCAGTTTAAATTATAAATTCGCATCAAGGTTACCAGACTGTCTCAATATCTATAAAGCAGAAATCATTGCAATTTACGATGCGGTAAAAACTGCAATAGCAAAACCAACAAAGAAAGCTATCATCTTTTCGGATTCTTTGAGTGTAGTCGCAAAATCAAAAGTAATCTTTTATCTGCAAGGATAGATCGCTAGATTATCATAACAAAGCAACTAATTAGTACAACCAATGAAAAAGGCTTTGACATTCAGCTTGCCTGGATACCAGGTCATGAGAATAAACTGGGAAAATCAGAAGCGGATACTTTGGCTGTGATTACTTATTGACATAAACGATATTCTTAAGGTACTCAAAAATAAAATAAATAATAACTTTTCAAACAAATAGAAATATTTAATTGAGACTAAACATTATAATTGTGGTAAAATTCAATTTGACTTCCCTTATAAAACATGGTTTGCCAATATTAAATATATAGACAGAAGACACATCATTATTAGAATGCGTACTAGTCATTGTCTTACTAAGTCACATCTATTTAAAATAATTATCCCTCTGTGACTGTGAAAAGTATGATGATATAAATCACATCTTATTTGAATGTCCACTAAATGCTATAGACAACATGGACATGTATAAAATGTTTGGCATTTCTTAAATACAAATAGAATCAAACTTTAAAGCTCAACCCGCTTGCTTTCCGTATATTCCTGAATCCTTACTTGTATTAGTGATATTTATGTTTCCCCTGTTACTTTTGTTGTTATACTAATGCCCTCCATTTTTAGTAATTATTTAACAATCGTAGGACGACAATATGGTTTTTTCTTTTTTCTTTTTTATGTAAGCTAAAAAGAACAAGGCTTATAGTCTCAGAATAAGTCAAGAACAAGAACAAGAAATTAGTTCTGAAAATATAACCAAATTTAAATATTTTAATTAAAACTTGGACACCTTGTATCTTTGTAACGAAGCATTTTTCCAATATAGTTTACATTCCAAAGTGAGATTATTTTGAGGTTTTCTGTTTGCCACGTAAGTTTTCGCTTTCGAAACTGGATCACCTTGTATAAAGTAAATGTTTTTCAAAAATTATTCATTATGTCAAAAAAATTACTTCGAAAATAATGTAATTACTCCTAAAAATTTCTTTAGCATAGTTATTCAGTCTAACTTGACGCCTCTTTTCATCTTCGTTAACAGTAGGATACAAGATGTTCCGAAATTATATCGCAATATTTTATCAGCCGCATCTTTGTCTAAAAATAAGTCAAAAACTTCATATACAGGAATCTTGAAAAGTGAATCGTTTTCATGTTACAGGGTGTTTTATAATTCCTATTGAAGATGGATTTTTGTTAATATTTTCGAAACGCCTGGTCCTTATTTTTCGAAATTTGTATCGTATGCTACTGTTATTGTAACTAACCGATTTTATGCTAAAATGTATATAGGGTCGATTAAAATTAGTGGTCAGCAAAGATAAAAACGTCATAACTTTTTTTCTGGTTACTTTTTAATTATGTGGATAGTAAAATTAAAAAGAACCAACATTTTTACATAAAAAAAGGTGCTCTTGTCTTATTTCGATAGGGGTGCTCGTTTCTGAAATAATCAGACTTAAATGTTTTACAACCTACACTTATAAAGTATTTTTGATCACGTTTAAAAAAATTAAAATCATCAGGTATAAACATGACGTAAGACTATTACAAATACTTAATTTTAAGATCAAAAACTGTTTTCTTTGTTTAAAATTTTATTTTAAAATTATAAATAATGTGTAAATAATTGAGAAAAATTAAAACAATTAACTTATTAGCTAAGAAAAAAAAACTGAAAGACAGAAAAGACAAAAATTCTTTTTTTATGTAAAAATGTTGGTTCTTTTTAATTTTATTATCCAAATAATTTAAAAGTAACCAGAAAAAAGTTATGACGTTTTTATTTTTGCTGGCCACTAATCTTAACCAACCCTGTATAAATTTTAGCATAAAATGTTATAAAATCAGTTAGTAATAATAACAGTAGTATACGTTAAAAACTTTTAAAAATAACGACCAGGCATTTCGAAAATATTAACAAAAAACCATCTTCAATAAGAATTATAAAACACCCTGTAACATGAAAACGATTCCTGTATATGAAGTTCTTATTTTTAGACAAAGATGCGGCTGGTAAAATATTGGGATGTAATTTCGGGACACACTGGATATATAAAAGATTTTTATTGTCAAACCCAAACCCTGGTGTGTGCTAATTTTTGTAATTGTTACTTATGTTAATTTTAAAGTCTTTTCTGTGCCTTTTTATTTCTTGTTTCTTTGTTCAAGCCCAATTTTTTTTAGTATTTCCTGATGATGAACATCGCGCTGTGTCCGAAACATGTTGGGAATTCTAAACCAAAATCGTGTAAAATAAACTAGTGAAAAGTGGAGCCAGACTGTGGGATTTGCATTTTACTTTAATTTACGACTCCATTGGAAGTATGGACTATTCCTTTACTATTTATGACAATGAAAAAGTGCACTGGAACACAATGAGAGAACTACTCAAAACTTGAGGATCTATCTCTTAATCTAAAGATGGATATGGAGTTTACCCTGAAGAGAAGACGATTTGCATGAAGGTTCCCAACAGAAACTTGTCTCCAGGATATAGTTACTTCCAATGAAACTTCCGTTCTATTTCCTATATAAAAGGCAACCAAAAAAAAACCACTACCATAAAACCCCCACTTACCTTTTTCTCGGTAAGCTTCTCGCATCTCCTCTGCTTACAAATCTGATGGCTCTTGTCGTTCCGACAAGGAGCGCAATCGCCACAGTTGTCCTTCCTCTGGCACCCGATACACTCTCCGCACCGCTTCCTCTTCTTCTTCACCTGTTTGTCCATCGCGCCGCCGGTAATGTCGTGCTCCATGCCCATGGGAATCCCCTGGTGACTCTTGAAACCGTCGGTACTCGACACGGCCGCCACCTGTCCCGAATTTTCCGAATTCAAGTCCATGTTACTCGACGCGCCGTCGCTTTCCGCCGAACTTTCCAAACTATTAGCTCGCATTTTCCGACGTTCCTTCTTACGAAAATCGTTCCGCGTAGGTGACGTGATTCCCGCGCCGTTATTCATCTTCTTCTCGATACCGTTATACAGTCCGTTATCGCTGTTCAAGGTCATGGGGTTCTGGAATTGTCCGGCATGGAGCGCGACATTTTGCAACTTCAACCCCGCAGGGTCCGTTTGGTGTAACGTAGTTAAATTACTACTGCCAAGCTTTAAGTCCGGTTCTGATTTTAATACGGTCACCATGGCAGGTGAGGAAATGATCTGGCTATTCTGGATGATCGCCCCATTTTGAGCGGGGAAATGTATGGCGTTGTTCAGGGTTAAATTCGTGGTTGGATGCGAGTATAGCTGTATATGCCTCTCGTCCAAGAACTGTTGCTGTATCGAAGGGATTTCCCTTGCCTGGATAGGGGCTGGCACTAAAGGGTAGCTTCTCGCGGCACTAAGGGTGTGAAAACTAGAGTTCAAAGTGGTTAAGGTTTGGCTTTGGGGACTAGACACGGAATTCGGCGACACCGGGGTTAAATTGGTGAGGGTGGTCAAAGTGGGCTCGCCTGGAGCACCACCGTTCGCCTCGCTGAACGCCTGGAACTGACTCTGGAAGCTCGGCAGCTTGGAAGCACCGTTTTGTGGCTGATTGGCGAACGATTCGGCAAACGTGGTGACTTGCGAGGTCGAGTCCACCGGTTTGGACTCCCACGGTCTGTATTGCGGTTGCGAGGTGATGATACTTAAACCGTTCTCGCCACGTTCGATCAGCCTCGTCTCTGTCGTATAATAATCCCAATTGGATATGTCCAGGAGACGTGTGTCGCTGAACAGTCGATCGGATACCGAGCTGAAGGTTCCGTTGCTGTCCATTTCGGCGGCGAATGTCGAAAAGGGGGGCAGATTGGCACCGGGCGGTAGATCTTGCACCGTCGAACTGGGGGTTGCCGGGGTCGAGGGGTAGGAGGGCGCCAGGGTCGTGTAAGCCACCCCCAACCCGTCCGGGTCCTGGCTTAGCGTCTCACTCATGCTTATCGTTATGTTTTACTAAACATCTCTACTAGCTCTACTGGAATGTTGTTAGAAAAATATCATCTTTATTGTCATTATTTAAAAAAAAATCCTGAAATGCGTGAGGTTTAATTGGGGTAGTTTATATTCTATTTTGTACTCTTGCTTTTGTACTGTATGTTTAATTGGTTCGTATATAAAAATAGCCTTTTTGTTTTGGTTTCTTATAGCTCTATGTTAGTGTATAGGTCCTCTTGTCGTCTTTTGTAGAGTGATACAAAAATAATATCTGGAAAAGAATGAAATCCGTTAGTGAATGAATTAAAAGTGGGAAATGGGTCTTTTTATAAATAGGGACGTCGTCAAAATGGCAATCGCACTGATCTGAAGCGAAATTCGCGCTTTAGACTATTGATTTCTCTTTGTGTAGTGACTCATTTCGGAGTACACAAAGCCCAGAGCTCCTGTTCGCATTTCGCTTTCGCTATATCAGATCAGTGGCAGTCGATATAAGTTTTATATATTTTTTTTTTAATAAAGTTTTCTTAAATGTTTATAATTTTTATTATAGATAATTAAGAAATCTCTAAATATGCGTCGCATTTACTTAAAATTGCAATAAACCATTGTTTACATGCCATATAAATAAATTCTAATACCGGTAGTTTTGTAACAATTGGGCCAGATTTTTCAGTTTGTTCATTTATTGGTATAGTTTGGGAATTAACATCTTAGTAAAAAAAAAATTAAGTTAACTGTTTAAGGAAAGTCAAAAATTTGAAGCTTTGAATATATTTTCTACATATTCAAATTCTTTATTATAATAAAGAATTTGAATTACTTGAAAATGGCCCTTAAATTCATATATTTTGGAATTTTTTCAAATGTGAGGAGTTTAAAAAAACAAAATTGAACCTTAAAAGATATTGAATGAATGAATGGCTTGGAGATGAAGAAATTAATGAATAGATTCTTAATTTTTCTAAATTTATTCTGTATATAAGACAAAGTTTAAATTGCTAAATTTTAGAAGTCGGGAATTAACATTTTAAAATTGTATTTCAAGTAAAATTGAAGTGAACTGCTACAAAAAAGTCAAAAATTTGATGCTATGGATCATATAAAAAATAAGCCTTGAATTTTTTTAATTATTAATTTCAGAAATGAATTAAAGAATTTTAATTAAAATTTATTTGTGGTTTTGAAGAAATTTCAAAAAAATTATTGGATTTTTTTAAATTACGTTCTTGAAAGTCATTGAGGTATTTTTAATAAAGTTTGCAAAATATTTCTTTAATGTTAGGTACAAAGGTCCTAAGTCACTTTTTGACGAAATCCCGAAAAATGTTGGTCTTAAGTCAAAATTTTTTGCTCGTTCTGGTGATGTTAGAGACTTAAGTCGTAACGTTTTTATTTAGGCCCCATAAATTGGTACAAAATTTCTGGTCTGGTAATAGAGTCTTAAATTTACATAAGACCGTCGTACCAAAACATTGTAAAAGGAAAGTAGTGTCATAATAACTTAAGTCAATTTAAGTCCTTTATATCAAAACGTTATTTTTAAATTTAAAATTGCATTGCTGACTTAAGACTTTCGTATCAATTTATCATTATTATGTATATGGAATTTACACGTGGTTAGAAGTTTATGTGTAGTCGTTGTTTGTTTATCGTAGAAAATCGTTGAGTGCAAGAAGTAAAATTATTTTGCAATTGGCAAGAAAATGTGAAGAAACAGGTAAATATAATTGTTATAATTTTTAAAATTGTCTTATGTTTATTATTAGTAAAGTATTTTAATACGACATAACATAACCTCATTATAAATTTACAAAAATATAAATTATTAATTCCAGTTATTTCACACTCCCATACACCGGATAATGGTCACGAAGAAATGCCTAATACTGATCACCTAAGTTACAAAATTTTAATGCCTTCTCCAACTGTTTATTCGGATTTTTCAAATATTTTGGACTTTGATGAGAATTTTTTGGGTGAAAATTATATACAGTTGGATACCGCAGGAAATAAAGGTGAATGCTTTTAAAACGGTATAGTAAAAGAACCATTTTTGCTTGTAATTTTATCGTGTATGTTACTGACTAATTTTACATATCTAGTTATCGGCGATACAATAAATAAAAGTTTAGCTGTGTCGCTAACAGAAGATCAGATCCCAGATATAGGGTCTGTAGCATCATCGCCAGCCCCTTCACTGACGGCGGATTTGACACCTATCTTAAATTCAAATGACAGATAAGGACTATTTACCTGGACAATCTGAAAGTGAAAGCAGTGACGACAACATTGATTTATTGTCCATTCAGAGAAAAATAGGTCGTTCAAAGGCTAATATTTCCTCTACTAATATTCAAAGTAGTATGTTAAGTTTTTAGATCGTTATATTTTTTAAATTTTAGAATCACAAGAAAAATTGGACATAACTGATCAAGCTGGACCTAGTGCTTCCTCAACAATAATTGGAGCAGAAAAGGCAAAAGTTCATATAGATAAACCATTAAAAAAGTGGTCCCGAGTTGTAAGAAAAGAGAGAACTGAAAAAATTCATTCTGGACAAAGTTACGTGAATATAAGCGGTAAAATGGTAAATGCAAGACATATGAAGCCTTTAAAAGATTGTAGAAAAAAATGCTCACAAACGCTAAATGAAGACGTTCGATAAAAAAATTTTTGATGGATATTGGTCCTTAGGATCCCATAGCAAAAGGGTTACATTTATTGCAAATCTAATTAATTCCAAAGATACCCAAGTAAGTCGTAAAAGAAAACGCGACTCTTTGAAATAAATGGAAAAGCAATATCTGTATGCAAAGATTGTTTTTGTAAGACTTTGGATGAAAAGGAAAAGTTTATAAAAGTGGTTTTAAAAAACAAAATGCAAATACACTTCTGGCATTACAGATCAAAGAGATATAACACCTTCCGTAAATAAAAAATCTGAACAGGAATTAAATGAAGTGCGTACACATATTAAATCGTTCCCTTCTCACGAGAGTCATTATACAAGACTTACAAATGACTTACAACATCGCACCTAAATCTGCGAAGGCAAAATCCCGTGGGAAGAACGATATATAAAAAAGAATTTCACAAATTAAAACTATCGTTTAAAAAGCCATATGTTGATACCTGCTATAAATGCGACACTTTTAGTATGCAAATACAGGTTGCTTCTAAATCAGGAAATAAAGAAGACGAAATTCGTTTACAAAAGGAACTGGAATTGCACCACAACCAAGCTAATGCTGCATCGAAGCAAAAACTAAAGATAAGACGGAAGCTAAAATAAATCCCTATAAAAAATGCTTTAGTTTTAATCTCCAGCAGTGCCTTCTTCAGTAGCATTCTATAAACGTCAGCTCTGGACGTATAATTTAACAGTGCATGATAGCAATGGAGAATCGACGCATTACATGTGAAATTGCTTCCTGCTTGTACACTCACATTAAAAAATTTGCCCAATGATGTAAATAATATAACTTTTTACTCCGACACATGTGGTGGACAAAATCGAAACAGTCATGTCGCTGCTATGTTTATAAAGGCTCAAAGTGAAAATCCCAATTTAATGATAAACCACAAGTTCTTAATATCTGGGCATACACATATGGAATGTGATGTTGATCATTCCATGATAGAAAAGCGAAAAAAGAAAATAGAAGTTCCAGTATATCATCCACGCGATTGGTACCAGTTGGTGAGAACAACTGGAAGAAAAAGACAATTTAAAGTCCACGAAATGGAGCAAAATTAATTCTTGGATTATTCCGGGTTATTAAAATCAGTAATGGTCAACAGAAAGAAAAATATATTAGGCGAACAGTTTTATTGGCATAATGTGCAATGGCTACAATATAATAATGGCGGTATGGTACGTTACAAAAGTTCTATATCTGATACTAAAGATTTTAAAATTAAAAGCTTTCTGAGACGGGGCAAAAGTCAAAACCTAAAAGATTTGGTAGTTAAGGAACTGTATACTATAGGGTTACTTCCAATATCAAAAGAGAAAAATAAAGACTTGTGTTCGCTTCTTTCTTTGGTGCCACCAGTGTTTCACCAATTTTATCAAAATTTACCTACCGATACTAAAGTTATTGATAATGAGCCAGATCTAGTGGATGAAGCAGTAGAACAAGGAGAAAATTAAATAAAGGGCTAAATGAATCAATTAGTTTCTAAGGGAAAAAAAGTTAGTTTGTGTTTTTTAAAACATGTATTTTGATATTATTTGCCTTATTAAAAGTTACTCCATTCTGACATAAGTCCTTTATTAAAAATCAGTAAGCTAAAAAAAACTTTTTTTTGTTCATAAATACTTAAGTCATTTAAATTTTGGAAAATACACTTTTCTAGATAATGAATAGTATTTGATCTAAAAAATAATTAAATACTCTGACTAATATCAAAAACTTCAGGCTTTAAATTAATAATCGGATTTACAGCAATTTTTTAAATTTTCAAATTCGTTTTCTGAAAAACTATATTTTTTGACTTAAGCCCCTATTACCTAACATCAAAGATTTTCTAATTTTTCCTCAAACTTCACTTCGAAATTATTTGTCGAAAAAAATTAATTAGGCTTTTATATTTAATGATTAAAGAATGAACTTATGATTCAATAATTACAAAGAAATTGTGTTAATTTTTCTACTTTCTTTTCTCTTTTTTAAACGAAATTGCAAAAAAATTCTTGTGTATACCTTGCTTCGGAGTGCTAAATTTTGGAATTTTGAAAAATTAGTTTTATAAAAAAATAAAACTGAAGATCTTCCTAACAGATGGATTGGACGAAGAGGATCGTTTGAGTGGCCACCGAGGTCACCGGATATAACCCCATTAGATTTTTTTTGTTATGGGGTTATTTGAAGTCCAAAGCGTATGCGAAGAGACCAAATAATATTGATGATTGAAAGCAAAGAATTCGATAAAAAATTACTAAGGACTAATCAATCCGCTAAATGATAAAAATGCATTGCAAGTAAATGAACAACAAACTGAATATCAGTTGCAATAAATCTTGTATAAATTTTTATTTTTTAATATCGCATTGTCTAT
This sequence comes from Anthonomus grandis grandis, assembly GCF_022605725.1. Lineage (NCBI taxonomy): Eukaryota > Metazoa > Arthropoda > Insecta > Coleoptera > Curculionidae > Anthonomus > Anthonomus grandis. The sequence continues at coordinate 6,809,286 of NC_065558.1, forward strand.
TACGCAAATGTGACAAACCATTGACTTTAGGCATATGGTATGCTATACAAAAAAGTATTCAAAATATATATATGTAGAATTGTAAAATGTCATGCAAAATATACTGGGTGTTAAATTTAAAAAAATTAATATTGACGCCATAGTTCCTACTTGAGGTGCCCTGTATAGAAAATTTCCATTGCAAAAAATGCGCAGGTGACAATGCTAATCGACGTGTCCAAAATATAAAAAAAACACCTGAATTTTGAATGAATTCGTTCCTTTTATCGTGAATGCACTTAGTGCCTTTCTACTTATAATTTGAATTTTTTTCCTTCTTTCTTTAGTAGTGCGTAGATATAGAATCTAGCCATCAAATTTGACTTCCCTCTGTTTCTAGTTTTTTAAGCATGTAAATCAAACGCGTTTACTATTCTGGGTAATTTCGCTTCAAATAGAAACTTTTTATTCTGAACTCAACAGCTCGTCTAACTTTGGCAACACAGCGACAACCATTTGAAAATCGTCCTCTTTTCCTGGGGGATTCCCCCTCGCTCCTCCCCGCCTCTCCGCTAACGGATGAAAAGACGCGCTACGCATAAAAGGTGGCAGCGTCGCCGGCGTCCTCGTCGGCGTCGCACAGCGACTCACGCGGTGCGTAACGCATTTCCTTGTCGAGCGAGGTCACGGTCAAGAGAGAGACCGTCGTCCTAGTTCCCTCTTTATCTTGTTTTATTTTTTATTTTTTGCTCTTTGCCTCCACCGCTTTGGGAACGACGACACGACGCTCTATGCTCTCGCGGATTCGCGCGGTTTTATGTCGGCCAGAGACGGATCGCACGTATCGAGTTTATTTATTCAATAGAGAGGTTTTTTTTAGATTACGAGGGTTGTAAATTGGAAAATGTTCAAAGGGGGATTTTAAGTCTCAGGCTAAACAAAAAATGAAATCTGGATTTTTTAAAAGGTGCTAGTCAAAATATCTCCAATAAACGCTTACCAAGTAACAATTTGCAGTCACCTAAGTTGAGGTTACTCTTATTTTCACTAGTTGCAACGTTGTCTTCAGCTTTTTTTTTGGTTAATTAAAAACATTCAAGGCTTAGATTATTAATTTTTTTAATTCTTCATTGCATAAAATAAAAAAAATCTTAGGGAAAAACTATAATATATATTTCAGACTTTTTTTTGAATATATACTCAAAAAATCCTAAATAAATGTTTTTTTTTAATTCAACAATTTAAAATTCTTAATGTTTAATGGACAGTTTTATGAGACGACTTTTCGAGATATTCAAAGAAAAATTTCAATAAAAAAGTGTTATATGGATGTACGTTAATTTCAAATTTTGATTTGGAATTCTATTAAAAAAAAAAACACTAATATGCTTTAAGCCTATAGAAAATTCATTTCAATTTATGGAAATTAGGAGAAAAGATATGCCAACAATTTTGAATACGACCGAACGTGTGTGATTCACACAGAATCACAGCAATCATTTGTAACCAATAAGTTATTCTTGGGGGAATTACCGCGCGGAACTGGAAGCCAGGAAAATACATTGAATTAAAAAAAAAAGAAAAGTTTTGTCCATTGAGGAAAAAGGCTTAATAACTTGCAGACTTGAGGAAGGTGAATCCAATATTGCTATTGCAAGCGAGTTAGGCTTATCGCATCCAAGTGCTTCTACAATTTGGATGAACTGGGATGCAATAAAAAATTCATTTAATGAGAATTTGCTACCAAAGAAGAAACTTAGGTTATCCAGTCATGCAGATATAGATAAAGCATTATTTAACTGGTTTAAAGTTGAACGAAGTCGAGGATCGCCAATTAGTAGTCCTGTACTACAGGCAAAAGCGGAACATTTAGGCAAGGTACTGAATAAAGGACCGGAATACACCTGCACAGAACGTTGGATAAAACGTTTTCGAAAAAGGCATAGTATTGTTTATGGAAAGATAAGTGGTGAATCTCCTAGTGTACCTCCTGGAGTGACAGAAAACTGGCTTAAAACTGTATGGCCTGAAATAGGAAAAGGGTATGCAAGTGATCAGATTTTTAACGCAGATGAGACAGGTCTGTTCTACAAAATGCTTCCAGATATGACACTGAAATTTAAGGCGAAAGGGAAGGAAAATGTCCAAAGAGAGAAGTACTCTTTTTGTTGCTGCCAATATGTCTGGGTCAGAAAAACATAAGTTGATTGTTATTGGAAAATCAAAAAACCCCGTTGTTTTAAAAATGTTAAGACATTACCTGTTACCTACATGTCTAACAAAAAAGCCTGGATGACTTCAGACTTGTTTATTAAGATCTTGCGAGATTGGGACTCTGAGCTAATGAAGAAAAAAAATAAAATCTTACTCCTAGTAGATAATTGCCCGGCGCACCCAAAAGTGTCAAATTTAAACAATATTAATCTTCAATTCTTGCCACCCAATACCACATCAGTGCTCCAGCCAGTTGACCAAGGTATTATAAGATCTTTAAAAGTTCATTATAGAAAGTTTCAGTTAATGAATATTATTGAAAATTGTTAGCAGTTATCTAAGGAGTCTTCCATTAATATTTTGGACGCAATATCGATGCCTAGATCTCCTAGATCTCCAAAGCCTAGAATAGGGTATGACAACGAACAATCATTAATTGTTTTAAAAATGCCGAATTTCTAGAACAGACACTGCCGACTCTGAAGACGACATTCCTTTAACCGTTTTGGCAAGAAGAATAAGTAATGACTTTGATACAGAAGATTATGTGCCTCTGGCTGTAATTAAAGAAAACTCTAAATTAACTGATGAATTATGGACTGATTTCATAGATTCTGATAGTCACTTAGACACAAACAATACTTTGGGTGATTGCAGCGGAGCAAATTGCAGCGGAGGTGCTTACAATTGAGGATACCCAAGATCAAGGTGAAGACGGCAGGTCTAAGGACGAAGAAGAATTGAATCCACCATCTATTGAAGAAGCTTTACGAGCAGTGAAGACCCCAAACAGTCTTGTACTATACAATAATAACATAATTTTTTTTATATGTATATACATACAAATGTATTTTATGTACTATATCAGTGTAAATTTAGTTTTTTTTTTTATTTTAATTTTTGGTTTTTATGTATCTATTTATTTGCAGGATTTTGTAAAATAAAAAATATTTATAACAAACATAATTAGGTATGTACATAGTTTTATTTGAAGAAAAAGACGTAGTGTATGTAGGTCCTTTACTAGAACGCCGGCCGTTTATAACGACCTATGTTCAGTAGTCCCTTCGCCGTTGTTATATTCGACTTTCACTGTATTTTTGTATGATCCATAGCTTCGAATTATTGGCTTTTTTAGAGCAGTTCACTTAATATTTTATGTTAATTCCCAACTTCTAAAATTCCAAACATTAGCTATAAAATATAATTCCAATTTTTAGCAATTTTAGAAAAGGCATACAAACTAAATTTAAAAAAATTAAGATTCTATTCATTGGTTTTTCATCTCCAATCAATAATTCAATATCTTTTGAGGTTCAATTTTGTTTTTAAAACTCCTCACAATTGAAAGAATTCCAAAATTTATGAATTTTAGGGCCTTTGAATTAAATAAATGTTTTTTTTAATTTAACAATTTAAAATTCTTAATATTTATTGGACAGTTTCATATTGGACAGACGACTTTTCGAGATATTCAAAAAAAAATTCAAATAAAAATTTTGAACACGTTGATTACTAAATTAAAATTTAGCAATTTAAGCCTTGTCTTAGATACAGGATAAATAAAAAAAAAATAAGAATCTATTAATTGATTTCTTCATCTCCAATTATTCATTTCTTTTTTTTAAGGTTCAATTTTGCTTTATTTTGCACAATTGAAAGCATTCCAAAATGTATAAATTTAAGGGCCATTTTCAAGTAACTATTTTTTTTTTAAATACATATTCAAATTATTTATTATTAATTATATTTAAATAAATATTTTTTATTTTGAAAATATATCCAAAGCTTCAAATTTTTGACTTTCCTTAAACAGTTAACTTAATTTTTTTTTCCACTAAGATATTAATTCCCAAGTTCCAAACTTATACCAATTAATTAAAGATTACTCTTATTTTTACTAGTTGCAACGTTGTTTTCGGTGCAAAATTTAGTTGGTATTGCAACGACGTTTATTTTTGACCAAACTTCGACGTACTGCACCTGTATCGTAACTTGTGTTGTAAAACTCTGCAGTTTTTACAATGATATACAAATATGATAGCAGTAGTAATTTACACTTAAAACAACGATGTGCAGACGTGTACAATTTTTCGAATTATTATGTTTATTTTGCTTTAAAAAATGAAGAGATAATATAAAGAGTTGTTGTTGAAGTTGATATGGATAATGTAGAATCAAGATAGCAGTAAAAAGGTTTGTATTAATTTTTACATGTGGACTACTTTAAAATTTTAAAATGTCCTTCCATTCTATCGAAGTTTATATTTTTCAAAGAACTTTTTTTGTAAAAGTTAAAGTTTTTGTTTAGTAAAGTTTGTAAAAAAACGTGCTGCATACGCGCAACAAACTGCAAACAATTATTGAAATATTAAAATTTTAGATTAGGTTCCGTTCTTCCTCTTGCTTCAGACCAACCAGGGACAAAAACAACGGATTTCTACAAATAAAAAAAATTACAGTATTAATCTTTTCACACTAAATGGGTATTTTACCAGTATAATTCATTATATTAAACTACATACAAAACAAATATTATTAAGGACTGTTCAAAATAAGGATTAAAAAGATTTTTAGAGTAGCTGCTTGATCTGTTAGTTTTTTGTTAAAAAAAGTAATTAATTTTTCTGTCGTTATAGCGTCCATCGGTCCAAAACTCGAAAAACGTTGCAAAAGCGTTTAAAAAGTTAACGGTTAGTCAGTGCGTAACGTTGAGACAACCAAAAAAATCGCTTTCAAATTGGTGTAAAACGGGGTTTTCCCTACGGTTAATACAACGTAACAATGCAACGTTGTGTTGCAATTTGCAACGTTGTTGCGTCGAAAAATAGCTAATTGGGTTTTCACTATTTCAGTCTTAAAAAATCTAACTTTAGCTCAAATTAAATTTAATCGAAAAAAACGTTTTTTTAAATGATTTAAAATTTTGAGTCTTCAACGTTTAGTTAATTAATTTCAAAAATTTATATTTTTCTTAATATTCCATTAATTGACTTCTAAAATTGCTTTAAAATTTGAGAATTTGCGTATCTCATGTGAAGCTATTTTGTTAATTTAAATTATAATAAGCTTCCAACATTCGGGAAATAATGATTTTAGTGAAGAATCACTGGACAAAGATTAACGGACTCGAAACCACCAGTTGCCATTGATTTTATCTTAAAAATGCCTTTTTTAACATCTGCTATCGCAATGTTTGATTGATTTCTGATTCGTTTCAAATATTCCCAATACTATCATAATCGTCTAAAAAGTACTACTTTTTTAATTTATTCATTGCTCTTATGTTGTCAGTTAGCCACAAAGGCTTAGGCTTATTAAAAGTTTTCTTTTATAGGGTGCTAAATCCTCAAAAATATTCAAAATAATTTCGTTTAGATAATTAATTTTCCTATTTACATCAGTCATGTATAAAATATTATAATTATTGATGCCACTGGAATAGTCGTAGCTTTTCTGCCGTCTGAGTTATGGTCTACCAAAGTGAATTTGGAATCATCAATTCTGGAAAAATCAATCGATTTCAAAATGCTTTATTTGTTGTTTTCCTTTGACCCGAAATCAATCTAAATTTATTAGAAAAGCAAGCCCAAAATTCAAAATCTGCGAATGTTGAAGAGCGTGCATACATGTGGCCCGACGATCGAAAGAAAGAGATTCTTTTGTCAATGGGGGACCCCTTATAAAAATCAATCATAGAACAGAGTCGGCAACGTCGCAGGCGTTGGCGTCGGTGGCGTCGGTTCTTAAGCCCCGCCAAAATATGCCCGATGACGTATTATTATGGAATCGACGGCGCATCCGATGCGTCACGAAAAAACTCTGCGACCCCGTTTTTGTTTATAAACATTTATCAACTTCTTCTTGTATTTGGTGTTTTTTTTTGCCCCTCGCTACAACACGAGTCTTATCGCGTTGGTTTTCTTTTCTTTTCAGAATCAGACATTGGCACTGTAATTATTAAAGGTTCTATGGTTTATTTATCGAGATTATTAAGGTTTCACAGCTTCTGCTCTTCTCTATTCAAGTGGTTTACAGAATGGCTCTATTTTTTTTTTTGGTAGCGTTGTGCACTGTCGTTTTCAAAAGTTTTCCCTTGGTCGAAATGGATAAGGCAATCAACCGTATAAGGTATTAAACTGTAGAATACTCGTATATCATATACTATTCTGTTTATGAAAATTTCGGCCTTTAAAAAAATTGACATCGAATTTTCTATCTAGTTTTTAAACTCGATTACTACAACTCAAATATTTGATGAAATTCTTCTGAAAATTAATTTTTCGTCCGTATTATCCAATCTAATAACGCTGTTTTTATACTAAATATTTATATATAAAATTATATCAAATTTAAATAAACAGTGTTATTAAATTAAATATTGAATATATATTTTCTGCAAAAGCAATGTTTTTAATTAACAGAACCCTTAGCCCCCCACCCACCCCAAACATTTACCCAGCAATAAATTCTTTTGAAAAATCACCGTTTTTCGTATATAACATCCAATCTATTAGCACTCTTTTTTGTATTATATATATAAATATACATTTATATAATTATGTATATCAAATTTAAATAAACAGTTGTGTTATTAGATAAGGTCTTAACGATGAAACAGCTTCTTATTCAATCGTATTATTTTGGAAAACAATAATTTTTGACAACAATTTCTTACTGGTAAATTGTGCGGGGTGGGTGGGGGGGGGGGGCAAGGGTATGGTTAACGAAAAACGTTTTTTTTGCATAGAATAATTGCCTTATTTATATCTTTATAGAAAAATTTGAAAACATTATGGTATACAGTGGCCAAAAACAATATTAAAACCACACTCTTGCATTAATTATTCAATGACTATTTCAGTTACTCAAATACACCTAAACATAGAGGTGAAAATCAACAATAAAATTTAAGAATTATCATTAAAATTAAAATTGAAATAGGAACATTCAAATGTGCTTACAACAGTTTTCAGTATTTGTTGTTCTTTTGTAATCAAATTGTCATCAAAATTTAGCCCCGTAATCTGCAAAGGTGATTTATTATTAATTATTAAAGGTTCTATGGTTTATTTATCGAAACTATCAAGGTTTCACAACTTTTGCTCTTCTGTATTAAGGTGGTTTACATCATGGCTCTATTTTTTTTTGGTAGCGTTGTGCACTGTCGGTTTCAAAAGTTTTCGCTTGGTCGAAATGGATAAGGCAATCAACCGTATAAGGTATTAAACTGTAGAATACTCGTATATCATATACTATTCTGTTTAGGAAAATTTCGACCTTTAAAAAATTGACGTCGGATTTTCGTATCTAGTTTTTAAACTCGATTACTACAACTCAAATATTTGATGAAATTCTCCTGAAAATTGATTTTTTGTCCATATTATCCAATTTAATAACGCTGTCTTTATACTAAATATTTATATATAAAATTATATCAAATTTAAATAAACAGTGTTATTTAATTAAATATTGAATATATATTTACTGCAAAAGCAATGTTTTTTATTAACACAACCCTTAGCCCCCCACCCACCCCAAACATTTACCCAGCAATAAATTCTTTTGAAAAATCACCGTTTTTCGTATATAACATCCAATCTATTAGCACTCTTTTTTGTATTATATATATATAAATATACATTTGTATAATTATATCAAATTTAAATAAACAATTGTGATATTAGATAAGGTCTTAACGATGAAACAGCTTCTTATTCAATCGTATTATTTTGGAAAACAATAATTTTTGACAACAATTTCTTACTGGTAAATTGTGCGGGGTGGGTGGGGGGGCAAGGGTATGGTTAACAAAAAACTTTTTTTTTGCATAGAATAATTGCCTTATTTATATCTTTATAGAAAAAATTGAAAACATTATGGTATACAGTGGTCAAAAATAATATTAAAACCACACTCTTACATTAATTATTCAATGTCTATTTCAGTTACTCAAATACACCTTTAAAACACAGAGATGAAAATCATTAATAAAATTTAAGAATTATAATTAAAAATTAAATAGGAACATTTAAATGTGCTTAGAACAGTTTTTAGTATTTATTGCCCTTTTGTAATCAGATTGTACTCAAAATTTAGCCGCGTAGTCTGCAAAGATGATTTATTATTAAATATTAAAGGTTCTATGGTTTATTTATCGAGATTATCAAGGTTTCACAACTTTTGCTCTTCTGTATTAAGGTGGTTTACAGCATTGCTCTAGTTCTTTTTTTGTAGCGTTGTGCACTGTCGTTTTCAAAAGTTCTCCCTTGGTCGAGATGGATAAGGCAATGGACTGTAAAAGGTCAAGTAACTATAGAATATTCGTATATCATATACTATTCTGTTTAGAAAAGGGAGAAAATTTCGGCCTTAAAAAAAATTGACGTGTGTTTTTCATATCTAGTTTTTAAACTCGATTACTACAACTCAAATATTTGATAAAATTTTTCTGAAAATTAATTTTTTGTCCGTATTATCCAATATAATAACGCTGTTTTTATACTAAATATTTAGATATAAAATTATATAAAATTTAAATAAACAATGTTATTTAATTAAATATTGAATATATATTTTCTGCAAAAGCAATGTTTTTTATTAACAGAACCCTTAGCCCCCCACCCACCCCAAACATTTACCCAGCAATAAATTCTTTTGAAAAATCACCGTTTTTCGTATATAACATCCAATCTATTAGCACTCTTTTTTTTATTGTATATATAAATATACATTTATATAATTATATCAAATTTAAATAAACAATTGTGTTATTAGATAAGGTCTTAACGATGAAACAGCTTTTTATTCAATCGTATTATTTTGGAAAACAATAATTTTTAATAACAATTCCTTACTGGTAAGTCGTGTGGGGTGGGTGGGGGGACAAGGGTATGGTTAACGAAAAACGTTTTTTTTGCATAGAATAATTGCCTTATATTTATATCTTTATAGACAAATTTGAAAACATTATGATATACAGTGGTCAAAAACCATATTAAAAAAAACCTTTAAAACACAAAGATGAAAATCAACCATAAAATCTAAGTATAATTTAAATTAAAAATTAAATAGGAACGTACATGATGTACACTTGTGCATCAAGCTCTTTTAAGTACTGTTAAAATTATAGTTTCTATGTGTGGCAGTATGACAGGAATCAGCGAATCAATAATTTATAGACTTCTTAGTGAAAAAAGAGATGGAAACAGTCTAAAAGTTGCCTGAGAAACCGTGGTAGAAAACTGTTGAGATTTAACGAAACAGGAAAAAAAAATCAGAATAGATAAAGAATTTAGTTAATTAGATTTTAATAGATAAAGAATAAATAATATGTTGAAGAAGAAAAAATGTAAGGCAAATTAAAGAGTATCGAAAGGAAGGGACAAACATTTTTTATTTAGATTTAGTGAAGAACACACCGTGATGATATAGTATGCCATAAAAGCAGAGCTTCTAACAATAATGAGACTAAGGCAAAATTTAAATGCCATGTTATTTATGGTGATAAAATACACCAAAGAACATAATTTAATTGTTCTTCTTTCACCACGTCATCATTGCAAGTTAAATCTCATACAATTAATTTGGGTTTAAGTAAAAGGATTTGTTGCTAGGCAGTACCCTTTAAAAATATTAGGAGAAAAAATCTTTCAAAAGATCTTAGAGAATTTTTGAAAGTGACAGGGGACAACGTTATCAAAGAAAACCGAAGCAATACCTTTAACCACGTTATTAAATACGATTCAAGAGATGTGAGACCTTAATAGAAGAACCGACGATGTCTGATTCGAATGAAAGTCATACTAATGACGTACTATAGTATTGTGTTTAAATGTGATAAAATAATTAAAAAGTCAATATATATTTTTTTTAATTCTTTGCTTTTATTTCCTGATTTAAACCAACTACTTTGATGGATATTTAATCAACCAATATGGATATTTGAGGCGCTGTTTTATGATTATGTCAGTCACAAAGGATTTTTTTCACTTTATGAAAATATTTTGGGATATATTGGTTACTTTACTAAGGTAGGTTATAAATCTTGTTTTTTAATCAAAAATCTGCTTTTCATTTTTTCCCAGGAAACCAATGGTTTTCTTTTAGCTCAAAGACTTTCTGAATCGATTGGTATCTTTCAGAGAGTCATAGCTCTCATGAGTTTTGAGTTATAGCCTTTCAACGCTCTTCAAAGTAACAAAAATTACGATTTATAAATAACATTAATTTAAGGATTTTGAGACATATGAGATCTCTGCTAGAGGTCATCAAAAGTGAACATCCAAAGTGAAAATCACCTAAGATACGCCTCGATTTTCATATATTGTACAATTTTGAAAAAAAATCTCTGAACAACAGACCGAGTTTCAAGAACACAAAAGAAACTTCTTGGCATTCCAGCAGCTTTAATCAAACTTTAAATTAATTTCCTTTTTGTCCCCCCTCCCCCCCCTTACAAAGTTTCCCAAATAACTTCTTTTTTAATTACCGAAACTTTCGAAAGACTCCACTTACGTAAAACTACAAAAAAAGGACAAAGAAAAAACGAAAACAAAAATAAACTTCTTCAAAAAGAATGCTACTGCTGCTCAACTCGACCGTTTAATTTGACATCGAAAAAGTGTGGAAGTAAAGAACTGCAAAAATCCCTTTTGTGAGCCCTTTTAAGGGACCGGACATGTATGATTTGTAAAGACCCCGTTTTCTTTTTTTTTGTGTTCCTTTAACAGGATCGTGATATATTTCTTCGGCACAATAAAAATTAATTAAGAAATTAGCTAAAACCAACTACTGGGCTATATACGAGTCACGTAAACCAGCGAAACCCTTTAATAAAACTTGAATGGGAGATACATGAATGTTTTACCAAAGTGCGTATAATAACATCGACCCGAAGTTTTTGACGCGTGCGCGCCATTTTGGAAGTTTCCGCGGAAACTTCGGGTGCTTTGTTTCCCAAACGGAGTTTCCACTTGCTTTTTTTAATATAATTTATGTGTTCAGAGTAATTTGGGAGAATTATTGTAAACTGAAGGTAAATTTACTTATTTTCCATAAAAATGGGTGACAATCTTCCTAAAAACTCGAGGTGCGATTTTTTTGGGAATATTAGGAATATAGAGCGTCATTAATTTATATATTCCAGGATAAATAGTTTTAAAGCTGATTATATCCCAAGTAAAAGTGAATATTTAAGTATTTTTGCAATGTTTCAAGTATTCTATAATTTCTTTCGATTGTCAATTTTTAAAAATTATTTTTTTAATGGTTTTCACGATATTTGCAATGTATAGTAAAACTTCATGAATATTCTTCACATTTTCATTTCAGACCAATATTGATATTTTGAAAAATATTGGATTATTAATATTTCAAAAAATATAATAATATTCAACGTTTTCCAATTATTCACAGATTAATACCACCTTAATTCTCCTTTCACAATACAATTAAATTCTAAATATTCTTCAACCTATTTAAACTATACTAAATTGCCATATTCTGAAATTATTATTTTATTAACTTCATAGACAAAAATTAATTCTATACTCTTCTAAATTCTATTCTAGCAAGATCTTCTTAGAGGTTCTTTGAGATACATATATTCTATAATATAATTTTGCACATATTATACTCAAATCCCAGGCAGAAGTGTATACTGCTGAGAATATTCTACACAGGATCAAATCCTCTTGATTTAATTTGAGAATATTCCAAGAAAAATATTGTTAAAACCATGAAGAAAATGTTCTCAATTATAAAAGAATATATCTATGAAGATTGGACGAATATTTGCTAAATGCATACAAGTTTTCTGATGAAATATTCAAGAAATATTAATATTATTTCCATGTTTATTGCGTGAATGTATTTAAATATTTATGGTTAATTTTTTTTTTTTTGAAGAAAGTGCACGAAGAATTTATATCGAAAATAAATTTTCGTGACATTGAGAGCCAAAATACAAGAGAAACGTTCGTAGAAAACGTAATATTAACGCTTTCTAAGTTTAATAATTTTATACCTTTAATAAGTTTAAAATTTTTATATTTATTAAGATTTGTTGGGCGCCAACATATAAAAGAAACGTTACAAAAAAAATTATTTATTAATTTTTGTGTCTATATAAAATGCGAAATTTAAGTTGATAGTGCAAACGTAATATTTCCTCGAAAATGATATGCAGTGAATAATTATAAATAATTGTAGAAAAATGTTTTGAACGTATTATATCTCAAGAGGCGATTTTTCTAGAAGCAATGGCTCATGTAATGTAAATTAATTATTCGAATTAACAAAGAAATGACACAGTTCTGGGAGTATTGACTTAAAATTGTATTATACGTAAAAATACAAATAAACAATAAGAAGACTTGGGCAAAAAAACTCTTTTTTTTTTGCATATTTTAAATAAATTTTTCACTTTTTATGGTATTAGTTTGCTCATGATAAAATTTTCAAAAAAACCTCAAAAGATTACTTAAAGTTCCCGTTACAATATAATATGCAGTAAAATAAGGCAAAACTAATCTTCTCAAAATTAAATTCTTTTTAGAAAATTACACAAATTAACACACGTTGCGCGTCAAAATTAAAGACAAATTTTCATAAAAGCTCGCCTTAATAAAGTGCCTTTTTGCAATTAAATGTGTCATCTCTGAAAAAACTGTCACTTTTACTGTAAAGGGAAAAATTGTTTAATTTTTATCAGTCTACAAAAAAGCTATTATCAATTAATTTTTCCGTAAAACATTTACACACGCTTGGGCACGTAAATATTAACGGTAAAAATTTAAATTAGTTCAAAAATGTCCCATTGTGCATCACTACTTATTGGAAAAAAACTATATATTAATTTTGGTTAAAAATTATATATTTATAAACGAAAAATATAAAAAATTAATGGAAAAGTTAAAATAAAATGAAAATACTTATTTAACGTTAGAAACCCGGAATACTTTCTTACAAAAATAGAAAAATTATACGAAAATTAACACACGTTGCACACCAAAATTTATTTGAACTGCTTTTTGGGGATCAAATAAAAAAAAACTGTTAAGTAAATTCGTTGGGCGCCAAAATATCAATGGCAAAAATTTAAAGTAGTTAAAAAATATATAATTTTTCATCAATATATTAAATATTAACTTAAGGAACACATAACACTATGAATCAAAAAATCTTATTATGTCCTGCAAGTTTCCCTCATAGCCATTACTTTGTGAAGACAACTAAAATTGAGCTATGCGATGCCCTCGTATTATCCCATTTTAATTTTGCCGATTCTGTTTACGGCCCATATCTAGATTCCGTGCAAACTAGAAAAGTACAAAAGGTGCAAAATTTATAAATCGACAATAAACATAATTCCCATAGGTTTAAAGAGCGTAACTGGTTTTTAACGATTATCATTTTGTTTTATAACATAATTAAGAATAAATGTTACTCTCAAGTATCTAAATTAAAAAAAAATATATTATTTTACTGATGTACATAATTTAAAGGATATTCCATATTCTTATAATTCCTGGGCATATAGTAGGAAAAACTTAAAAAGGTTTTTTCTACAATATAGCGGAGAGGTTAATCTGTAAATTTGATATAACTCATTCTAACATCATTGTTGTGTCTTTTAAAAAGATATTTAGGCCAACTTCTTCAAGTATGTAATTTAAAAGTGTAAATTCTAACGTGGATAGGTCACTGGTGGCCAAAAGTAAATTGACAAATTCCATTTTTATGGATATATTTTATCTGAAGCAAAGGAAAAACCGGTTGAGCTTATTAGTGTTCAGGGAATGTAAACAACATAGTTTGAAGAAACAAATTCCATAGATTTTTATTGCTTGCACTTTTTCTCAATATTTTTTTTATCAAATTCCAGTAATTTTGTTTGACTGCTAGGTGGCCAAAATTGGATTGACAAACAACATATTTATTCAGTCTCTGAGTTTTATGCGTTGGTTTCTGTTGATTTCACTTTCCTTACTATTAGTTTTGAAAAATATTCACAATGCCACGTGGTATAACTTTATCGATCGATATTAAGATGCGAATAATCGACGATTACCGGAAAGGGGGTTAAACAGGCGGATATTGCTCGAAAATTTTCTCTTTTGAGGGCAACAGTAAGTCAAATAATAAGCAAATTTAAACTCCGTGAAAGTGTTGTTCCTCTAAAAAAAACTGGCCGACCAAAGAAGACCACTAGTCGTGTTGGCAAATTAATTTTGAAAAAAGCAAAACTTGACCCATTCGCAACTTCAAAAGAAATCAAGCTGCATTTGGAAGGAGAAGGTGTGGGTTCAGTTAGTTGTCGTACCATTAGAAGGAGACTTTAATATAGTGATTTAAAAACAAGACGCCCTGCAAAGAAACCACTGCTAAGTTTAAAAAAAGGTACGTTCAATTTAATTAATTCGGATGGCAAAAGATATGTTAGGCGTCCAGTGAATTAAAGGTATGATCCCAAATATACGGTGTCCACAGTCAAGCATGGAGGTGGTTCCGTGATGGTGTGGGGGTGTTTTTCGGGCTATGGTAGTCCACTACACTTGATAGAAGGCACGATGGATCGTTTCATGTATAAAGACATACTGCAGGATGTTATGGTACCTTACGCTGATGAAGTTATGCCACTCAACCACTACTTTCAACATGAAAACAATCAGAAACACGTATCCAAGGTCGTTAAGCAATGGTTGACCCAAGAAAAAATTAATGTTATCAAAGGGCCGTCACAGTCACCGGACCTAAATCCGATCGAGAACATTTGGGATTACATTGATCGTCACATTCGATGTAAAAATTTCAAAAATAAACAAGAACTTTTTGAAGCTTTGAAGGCATGCTGGATATCTATTGACACGTCCTATATTGACAATTTAATTAGATCAATGCCCAAAAGGTTGATAGAAGTGAGAAGAAATAGAGGCTATGGAACGCATTATTGAATAAAACCCTGTTAATTTTCTATACTTATTTTTATTTTAGTAAGCTTTGAATTTGTCAATTTAATTTTGGCCACTTGAAAATTGTTTAGTTTTTTAATTTTTTTAAAAATAAAATTGGGTATTACGAATAAATAGTTTAAATATAATTAAACATTACAAATAGGTTCCGTTGTTTTTTAATCAGGTACTATTCCAGCTAATTTATCATTTCCTAAACCATGATATAAACAAATTTGAAAAATAAGTAGTTGTCAATCTACTTTCGGCCACCAGTATGGTCATTTATACTTTTTACATATAAAGATATAGTTATATAATGAAGGATAAGTCTGATATGTAGGATCAATCAAAAGCTTCATGTCATACCATTGTCAATAATAAAAATATAGACACTAATTAAAACTTTTTGTTTAAAATTTAAATTTGCTGCATTGTAAGTATTTTACTGTACACTTGTTTATTTTTGGAACAATAAAATGCTTCATTGGTTTTATTATTATATATGAGAAAAGGAGGTTTTTTTAAAATATCTCCAAAATATCAATGGCGGAAATTTTTAGTAGTTCAATATTTCATTAATATTTATTATAAAAAAAATATTCTTAATATTTGAAACAACCTAAAGAATTGAGCACACAAATAAAGGTACACGTTGGGCGCCAAAATATTATAGACAAGAAAAAAAAACATTTAATTTTTTACTGAATCCTAATGTATTAAAAAAACGCTTGTCTTTTGAATATTTGCTTTGCATTAATTTTGAGTTAATTTGCTTTGCTTCATTTACGGCCTCAGTTTATACTAAAATACGCATAAAAATTGATAAAAAACAAACAAGCACAAAAATCGTCGAATAAAATATATTGACAAAAAAAATAAAAAAAAAACTGATGTAATCCACTAACTAAATAACATGCGGTAGAAAACGTAGACTGAACGTCTAAACAAAAATTTTGAGTAAGGTCCATATTCGGCAAAGAGATTATTATTAAAATTTACAAAAATAGTCAATAAATGTATCATTTCTTATCCTTCAGAATTTAGAGAAAGAATTTTTAGAAAAATAACGTAGGCTTTGCGTCAAGGCGTAAGAGAAAAATTGGAAAAAACATCCCTTCAATGAAATGCTTTTTTCTAACTAAATTCTGTTTGACTTAAAAATATACACACGATATATAAATTTATTCTTACATTTTATTAAAACTACGTGTACACAATCACTCTTGCAAGTTAATTAATTTTTTTCAAAAGTAAAGGCTTGACAAACAAAAATTTATAAATAGGTTCGTTGGGCGCCAAGATATCAGTGGCTAAAATTTAAAGTAATTTAATAATGTGTAATTTTCTTTTAGTATTAATAAAAGAAAAGCATCATTCGTAATTGTAAGCAAAAAATTATGCATTTTTACTCAAATTAACACAGTGTTGGGCGCCAAAATGTCATACACCGAATCCAGAGAAAAATATTTTTTTAACTAAAATTTACTGTCTCAAAAGAAACTCATAACCGTTAACCCTATCGGCTTTTGATTATATTTTTTTACATCAATTAATTGAGGTTGGAATAAATTTTCTTTGGCATTTTTATCCTAGATTACGCATAAAATTAAGAAAAAAATAACCAAACATGCACAAATACCTACAAAACTCGCCGAATAAACTAAAGAAAAAAGAAAAAACTGGTATATAATCCACTAACCATATAATATGCAGTAGAAAACGTAAAATTAATGTCCGTACGGTAACGAAACACTCGCACACCACCACCATCAGGGGCACAACGCACGCACGTACCTTTCGAAAACTGCGACGATAAGAACGTTTTTACTTTTTACGCACACGGTTCGAAAGCTCGTCGCTCCTCGCTCGCATCTGTCCCTCGTTTCGACCAATCGGGAACGAGGGTTCGTCCCATCGAGTCCCGTCGTTTAACGTCGGGAACGCGAGCGACGCGCTTTTTTCCCGCTGTTTGTCTTACGGTTTTTGGGATGTAGGCGCGAATTTACCATCGGACGGGGGATGAAAGATTCGTGCTTTCAAATTGTTATTGCATTTCTTCGGTTTTACAGCGAAGAACGGTCTTGGAATAAACCAGAATAATAATAATAATAACATTTAACAACAGTTTTTTAAAAAACACACTACTTGGTTTGTATTTTTATAATAAATTGTATTTGCTACAGATCTGATTAGGCCTTGGAACATTGAAAGGCGAGAATCAGTAAACATTATGTGCACAGGAGCAAGGGGGGTGTTTTGTTTACAAACATATTCATCGATTCTCGGTTGTCAAGTTTATATGCATTTTTAAAAGAGGACATTTTCAGCTATATACCAGCACACACAGGGTGATTTTCAACCTATGCGCATAAACTTGGGAAATGGTAGATTAAGATCAATTAATAATGAGAAAAAATTGTAGTAAAATATTTTTGGTTTCCGAAATAAAGTTAAACAAATGTCAACAGAACGTGTATCAGACGAACTTATTTTGTTTATTAATAACTGATAGCAAGTCATAATGTTTGGAATTTTTAGCAGTACTTAATTTGTTGGTGGCTGTGATCGTTATTTTCACACGAATAAAATAAAAGCGTCAAATGTAATGGCGCACATTTTTACAAACGAAGAACTTGTCGACATGGTTTTGGTTTAGGGAGAAACGCATCAGAATGCAGTGGAAGCAGCTGATCTGTATGGCCAAAGATTTCCCCGAAGATATCACCCGAGACGTGGGGCTTTCTTACGTGTTTTTCAGCGGGGTAGAGAAACTGGCAATTTGCGGCCGCGGCCTGGACAAGATGGGGGAGCTATTAGACCTAGGCACATTCTAAATCTGGAGGAGGATATTTTAGAAGTTATCAAAGAAAAAACCTGGAATTAGCACTAGGACAATTGCAGCGCGATTTGGAATATCGCAATCTACAAGTTGGCAAATTTTAAGGCACGAGTTGCTGTACCCGTTTCATGTGCAGAGGGTACAAGCCCTACTTCCAAGAGATTTGCCGCTTCGAGTACACTTTTGTGAGTGGTTGTTACATCACCAGCAGTTAAGCCCAAACTTTACCATGAACATTTTAGTTACGGATGAGGCAAATTTTACGCGCAATGAAATTTTCAACTTTCACAACACTCATTACTGGGCTTTGGAAAATCTGCATATTACACGGAGAACATACTTTCAACAACGTTTTTCTGTAAATGTATGGGCTGGAATTCTGAACGGGATGCTCATCGGACCTTTTATTCTGGAAAATCGTTTGACTGGTGCTCGGTATTTAGAATTTTTACGCAACAATTTACCAGTGCTCCTTGAAAATGTGAATCTCAACGTTAGGCAGAACATGTGGTTTCTTCATGATGGTGCTACACCACATTTTTCACGACCAGTGCGACAACATTTAGATCGTGTGTTTCCCGGACGATGGATAGGCCGTGATGGTCCAGTTGGGTGGCCCCCTCGCTCGCCTGACCTTAGTCCATTAGACTTTTATTTGTGGGGTAATATAAAAACAATGGTGTATGTAAACGAAGTTGATACTGAGCAAGAGCTACGACATCGCATAAACGCTGCCACTAACGCAATTCGCCTACAGCCTGGTTTGGCCCGTGCATGTACGTCTTCATGGATTCGACGAGCTCAAGTCTGTATCGAAAATAATGGAAACAACTTCGAACAGTTGCTTTAAATTAGTTTAAATTAAACACGTTAAAAAATACACGTTTTTTATTTAAATAAATATGGATATCTCCAAAACTAAAAATATTTTACTACATTTTTTTTTCATTATTACTCATCAACTATCATTTCCCAAGTTTATGCGTATAGGTTGAAAATCACCCTGTATAATAATGTTAATTTAACTTAATGATGTTAGATATTGGATTAAAAATTAATAGTAGAAATATATATATGTTATTTTAAGCGCAAGAATAACATCTTCAAAGCAAAAGAAAAAATTAACATTATTATTCCTAAAACAGTTTCTGAAAAAATTGAAAAAGCAACACTGCAGAGAAAAGCTGTTGTCATCTTAAAAAATACAAATACAAATACAAATATAAATACAAATCATTTATTTCTCAAAAGAAAAAGAAATACATTTTATGAAAAAAAAGCACGACAAAAAGGACCGTTCATTGATTATAAAAAAAAACCGCCGACAATTTTTAAACATTTATTGCTAATGGAAAACATTACCAATCAAGAATTGGCGGATATGCATTTGGCATACGGAGCAACAAACTGCAATGCACGAGCAGCATCGCGGTTGTATCATGAACGTTATCCCGAACGACAGCATCCTGGATACAAAAAGTTTATTGCGGTTCATCGGTGGCTCGCTGAAACAGGCATGTTTAAGACCAAGATGCATGATACTGGTGTTGCTCGAACCGTAAGAACGGTCGAATTTGAAGAAGAGATGCTTCAGCGAGTTGCCGATGAACCATCAAATAGCACACGTGACGTCGCTAAGAATATGAATACGAGTAACGCTTCTGTCTGGCGCGTACTACACGAGCAACAACTCCATCCATACCACTTCCAGAAAGTTCAAGGTATGACTGCAGCCGATTATCATCCTAGAGTTCAATTTTGGCTTCTGGATCACATCATTGCACAACCAAATTTTTTACAATATGTTTTGTGGACCGATGAAGCCTTTTTCACAAGAGACGGTATTTTTAAGAGTAGGAATAGCCATGTTCGCCAAGAAAATCTTTAATGCAATTTTTCCAAGAAAACATCAGAATCGTTGGTCTGTCAATGTATGGGCAGGCATTGTTGATGATTATTTAATTGGGCCATACCTTCTACCTAAACGGTTAACAGGACCTATTTATCTGCGTTTCTTGGAGGAAGTTCTCCCAGAACTCTTTGAAAATGTTCCACTAAACGTTAGACAGCTAATGTGGTTTCAGCATGATGGAGCGCCGGCCCACTTTGCTTTACAAGTACGCGAGTATTTGGGTCAGCGGTTTGGGCACCGTTGGATTGCCAGAGGTGGAGCAGTTTCTTAGCCTCCTAGGTCACCCGATTTAACGTCGCTCGATTTTTTCTTGTGGGG
This sequence comes from Anthonomus grandis grandis, assembly GCF_022605725.1. Classification (NCBI taxonomy): domain Eukaryota; kingdom Metazoa; phylum Arthropoda; class Insecta; order Coleoptera; family Curculionidae; genus Anthonomus; species Anthonomus grandis. The sequence continues at coordinate 6,829,504 of NC_065558.1, forward strand.
ACAGGTAAAGTCTTTATTAGTCTACGAAACTCCAGTAGAATCAGAGCTCGACTTAATTGGACGAATAACAGCAGCATTTGAAATCATTCAATACGAGGATCAAATTTTTAGTGTAGTCAGCTGAAATCATGTGCGGCGTTTAAATCGGTGTATTGAGGTTGGAGGAAGACATTTTGAACAATTGTTGTGATGGTATCATATACAAAAGGTAAAAATAAATGCATCAGATCCTATTTAGGTAATTAATATTTTTTCTAAATTTAAACGCGTCTTAGGGCCGTAGTGGCCTAGTGACACATTTCCGGACATGGGTTCCTATACTCAAATGGATTCTACTTTTGCACTGAAGAACCCCTAGAAGTTTGATGCCATAGTTCTGAAACACCCTTACTGTCCGGAATTTTTTTAATGTTCTGTCAGGTTTACTTCAATTTAAATATAAAAGAAGTAAATCTAAGATAAAAGTTTTGTAAATCACACGCATGTCTCATATGGTCAAACAGATTAAAACTTTTAAAAAATGTGAATTTCCTTATTATCGGCAAGTCAGTTTCCGTATCTTAGGACCCACATGATGAATGTCTTTTGTTACCTTTTGGCTCGCGCCAAATCGCACATCTGCTTCATGCATCAACCATCGAGCAACGTCATTATGTTATTCTATTCTGCCGAATCTGATCAGATGGTGGCACCCGGTTCATAAATTTATATTCGGTTTCGGGTCAACCAGATTGTCTTCTACTTTTACCTGAAAATTCTCCTTTTTTCTTCATATCCTCGAAAAATAATTAGAATAATAATGTAATGAAAGTGCACAAACATCGAAATAATCTTATATATTCGTTCGTAATTGAACGTATACGCGTAAACACAAAGGGATGTCGCATGGAGCGAAAACAAAATTAAATTCGACATTATTTACTACCCTATTCAGAATTAGAGAACGGCTCGCAGGATCGCTAAACTTTTATTGAATTTCGGCTTGATTATAGATTTTCAAACGGCCCTTTGTTCTCGCCTGTAGGATATTTTCTGTTCGTAGAATGTTTCTAAATTAAATTATGAAATTATTTGTGTTATCTTAAAGTTTCCTTTTTTAGCCTCGCTATTCAGATTCTGAAATCTGATTGTAACAGAAGGAATTCTTCAGCTACATTTGTAAGTGATTTTTGAATTATTTGAGACGGAAGTTAATTTTTTGTGAAAAAAGCTGATATTAAATAGGGCTTAAGCAAAAGTGCGCTAACTTACTTAATTTTAAACCTAGAAGCATCATTTATATACAGTGAGTCAAAACTCATAAACCTGCAAAATAGTTGCAAATCGCCGTATTAAATTACTTGTCCCGAAGTTAAGACGTTAAAAAAATATTTCTGATATTCCTAAGCATTTAAGGGAAAATAGGTAATAAAAATATAGGTATTTGCAAGCAAATAGGGTAGAAAGTAAAGGTCTTATTTCACCAGAAATTCCTTTTTTATTATTAAAAATAATAATTATTATTAAAAAAGGTCAAACGGTAATAAAAATATAAATTTATACAAAAAATAATAAAAGTCAGGTAATCACAAAATAATATTTTATTGAAAAAACTACACCTCAAAATGAAACTCATACGCTATATACAGGGTGATTGATGATTGATGGTACCTTAGACGTTTACGGAGAACGGAAAATAGATTTTTTTTGAAAATTGGCAATATATTTGGACCTAAGGATTAAATTTATTTTTTTTTAAAATGGAATATCCTGTATATTATTTTATTTTCTGATCCGTTATGATTGTTTTTGTATAAGGTATTATTTTTAGTACTTTTCCAGAAATTAATTATTTTCTCACTTTTTTTACCAAAACATAGCTTCAAAGAAATTTCTATTACTACGGCACTAGAACGCGCAGAAAATTGAAATTATGAGCGTAATTTACGGAAGTATTGTACATTAGTCTTCAGTATAAAAATTTGTTCTACATTATACATGGTTGGTCAAAATTAGTAAGTAATTTTACCGCTAGATACAAAAATTGTGAAAAATGCTTTTTTTTAAGTGGAAACCCTGTATTATATTATAATATATTCTAAAAGAAAATTGAACTCCCTTTAAGTAAGTTCGGTTTCTAAAATAAAAGCAAGTTTCTATAAAATCGGAATATTTTGACATATTATTTGCTTTAGGTGGCCACGAAAGGTCATGTTACATTTAGTTGATCAATAATAGTAATACATGTGGGTGTTTCTTTAAAATAGTTACCTAAAAGTTAATTGAAATGGAAAGAAATAGTTATTCAAATGAAGTTTTGATCTATTGAATCTATTTATTATTCATGGACAATGTGACAAAATTATAGCAAAAGCATGCCAAAAGTTTAACAAAATGTACCCGAATTTACAAAAAATGCAGGTCACCATAAAAAATATGCCAGGAATATCTTTTTATTTGCATATATTATAGAAATATTTTAAAATATATTGTCCTTATCGAAAGAAAGTGGCATTTGTCGGTCTGAAACAGGTACTGCGGCAAGAAGTTCAGTTGAATTGCTTGCCCACTTTTTCAACTCAAATCCTTCTAAGTTTAATAAATGGATAAGTTCCTTTTGAATTTCTAGCACGAGGAAATCGCTCTCTTTCCCGAATCCAATACGAATACCAAAAGTCACAGGATTTAGCTCATAAATAGAAATATTCTCATTGGGAGAGAACCGCGAGGGAATTCTTTGACAGTTACGTTAAGGAGCACGTACAAGAACTTGCCGAAATTTTTTCTCTTTTAAAATATATCCTAGTCATAATTAATTATTTATACAGGGTGTTAATTTGAAAAGTGTCAATGTGAATATCTCACAAAATATAAGAGTTGGAAAAAAGCGTTTTCAAATAAATGTCATAGAGGTTGGATAAGCTAGAATCACCATATTTTTGTCAACATTCAAATTGAACCACCCCTGATGTCAAAATTTAAATTAAAGGAGTATTATTCACCTTCAAGAAAAGTTGTCTCATTTACTTAATAAGACCTTTAAATGAAAATTTGAAAAGGGGGTTATAGTTAATATATATGTATGGTGGGTCCATAGTTCCACCAACCTTTCAAAAACGTATTCCAAACTGCATTTTTTTAACTGAAATATTTTCTAAATTGAAATTTGTCCAATTGACAACCTGGATGTATTGGCAATGTTAAGCTATTAAATAATTTTTTAATTTTTTTTATTAATTTCTTATTCTTTTGCTAAAGATGCGCGTATACTTATTTACAAAATAGAAAAAATATCTAATAGATATTAAAAGTTAATATTCTCTGCATATCTGTTAAATATATGCCAGAATCTTGCTTTTGTATATACGATATTTAGCATATTCGTGGGATATTCCAGGCATATTGCAATATATATCGAAATGAGATATGGATGGTATTTTCGACGGATATTGGGTGCCGCCTGGGCAGTGTGTCATAAAGAGTAAAGGGTTATCTACGAAGTATTAAAATAATAATATAAATTATACTTATATATTGTATTGTATTTCATTTTGGGTCGACATTTTTTAAATAAAATTAATTTTTTTTATTACACATCTTTTATTCTTTTTTCAGTTTTTTATACATTAAGTCATTAAAAATATTAGAAATATTTTTTAAATGTCGTATCTTCCTAATAAATAATTTAATATAGGTATCGATTTGTGATTATTTAACAGGCGAATGAGTGTCATTTTGAACCACTGTATATAATTTGCTCTTCTCCCTATCCTGTCCCAAAAAAAATATAAAAATTAAGCAGTTCAATAGCAAAGAAAATTTTAATTATTACTTGATCTATTCTAAAAAACCATATGACTGCCTAGACCTAACTGAAAAAGAATAATAAAGACTTCAACTGCCTAAAACATTATTACTTTAAAAACTACACTTATTACAATCTTGTAATTGTTAAAGTAGTTCTACCTCCTTACCAAACAATAACATATTAATAAATCTTTTAACAATTTCCAATTGTACTACGTCGCAAAATAACCTCCCTCTTCCCCTCCTCTTCCCTCTTATCCTGTTGAAATCTAATAATCTACAATATATACATAACAAACCGGGCAGGAGTATACACACACCGAATCCGGAGCATACGAAAATCGAAATTTCGCTTTTAGCTTTCGCTTTTGCTCGTCGCATTTAGCGAAATTACGGAACCGGGCGGACCCGTTTGCTCTATAAAATCCAGGAATCCGGGCCAAACACGTGCGGCCGGGAACTCTATCCTACTACGCACAATACCATCATCATCGACCAATTTTCCGGATTTTCCAGTTTTGTTTTGGTCATTAAAAATGCGACGAAAGGCTCTTAATAAGGATATATTTTTCTTATATGACAATTAATTCATATGTCAGGGTGGCTTAGTAAGTTTTCTCAGTAGTTCCAGGCAGTAGTATAGTAAAAGGAATTTTTTTATTAACGCATAACGCGCACGAGAGGAATTTTATAAGTAAAGCTTATAGAAATCTACTAGGCGATTCTGGAATAGTATAAAATGAGCATTAAACAAACCCCCGCAGTTTTATGACTCAAAAGAACAATGCAAAGTGGCGGGAAACCGCGTTTATGATTCATGAATCACTCGCACCACCCACCCCCCTCGACTTACGCGAAAGCTGACGTCGACATTTAAAACGCCGCTTCGATGATTTATTTTTTCGAGCAGTTTTGAAAAAAAAAGTTTCAAGATGATGGTTACCCGGCACATTATGCCCGTGAAGTTCGTCGATATTTAAAACCAAACAGATGGATCGGCCGACTTGGTCCAATTTTAGGGCCTCCCAGATCTCCAGACCTAAACCCCCTCGATTTTTTTTTTGTATGACAGAAAAGGTTTATGCAAGACCAATAAAAAATATTGCTGAATTGCTGAAATATTTCTAAGATCTTAACGCTGCTAGTTAAATAAAAATATGTTTTGACCATAACAATTATAAATTTGTTTTATTTTTTTCATAAGGTAGATTAGACAAAACTAAGCTTTTCACCATTTATTTTTATATTACTAACAACTGAAAATATATTTTTACTTTTTTTTCGGCCAAAAAACATAAGCTTAGACTTTGATGAATTAAGTTTTAATGAATGTTCCTGTGAAATGTTTGTTATTAATTGCAGATCCCTGTTTATGTTTTCTATTGTTTGTTTATGATTTTTAATATTAAAATGACAATAAAGCTGAGTGTCGTCACCGAACGCTTGAACTTTACTACATTGAGGAGATCTTAAGACGTCAGCAGTGTAAATGATAAATAAAAGTGGACCCAATATTGACCCCTGTGGCACTCCGGATGACACTCTACACTCCTCTGAATACTCTTCACCCACTTTAACTCGCTGTGTTCTGTTTGAAATGTATGCTGTCATAAGAGCCAGAGCATCAGCACTGAATCCATAATATTTTAGCTTGGCGATTAGAAGTTCGTGATTAATCGTATCGAATGCCTTTGAGTAGTCCAAAAGTATTAGAACGCTCTCTAAACCTTTATCATAAGCTTGAATAATATCATGTGTAACAACTGCCAAAGCTCCAACCGTCGAGTGTGCTTTTCGAAAACCATTTTGGAAGTCTGAGATAATCGCATTTAAATTAAAGTAATTATACATTTGTTGATGTAATATTTTTTCCAAAATCTTTGACATAGCCGGTAATATAGATATAATTCTTAAATCATTATATGTAGTAGGATTTTTATTTTTTGGTAATGGCAAACCTACACTATTTTTCCAAGAAGTTGGAAAATAACTCTGTTCAATACAAGAATTTACAATATTTGTAATAAAATGATCCCACGGGCATTCGTTTTAATGCTTTGAAGTGCTTTACATATGTCATCAACTGTGCATAACTGGAAAGCAAAATCGCTAAAATTAAATTTATTATTATTATAAAAAAAATATTTTATTATCACAATTTGAAACATTTTGTATATACTGCGCAATTGCAATCGCAGCGAAGTGTTGAATAATTGTTTCTGGATTTGAAAGTTCCTCTGGTAGCTCCATATTTTGTTTTTTTCTACTATAGACACTTAAATCTTTTAGTGCGGTCCATAAATCCTTGACTGATTTCCTATTAGAAATGAAGTTAATATAAGCCCTCTTTTCAGCTCTGACCATTGAAAGTGTATAGTTACGTAATTCTTTATATCGAGACCAGTCAACAGGTGATTTTGATAGCTTATATTTCTGCAGCGCTTTATCTCTTTCTTTCATGAGGTATTTTAAATTTGGCGTCAGCCAAGGAGCCATAGGCTTTGTAACCCTTACAGTTCTTATTGGTGTATGAATATTAAATATTGTTAATAAAAATTCATTAAATAATTCTAGCTTTTTCTCTATAACCTTTTTGTATAATATATTATGCCACGGTAATGACTGTAAGTCAGAAAGAAAAGCGTTATTATCAAAGTTGTTATAGCACCTATATGTAACAAATTTTGTTTGTGCTTTTTCTATCTTTAGCCTCAATTTTGCATACACCAATCTATGGTCAGAAAACTCATTCGCCGATTGTGTACCACAAGTTAGAACAATCTGCCTATCTGAGACAAAAATAGGATCTATTAATTTACCACCATGAGCTGTAATATGTGTGGGTTCATCCAAAATCTGAAATAAGTCATATGATTCAAAGCAATGCAATACTGGATTATCCAAATTAAAAAAATCCACGTTAAAGTCCCCCAGACATATTACAGTGTCCATATTGTACAGCCAATTCGGACAAAACATTATCAAAATCTGGGATAAGCGAATGTGTATTTATATAAGGGTGGCTTATAAAAATTTGCAAAAGCTATTACTTTAGTTCCCACTTGAAGTTTAAAACATATATTCTCCAAAGAATGTGATATAGGAAAGTTGAATTTAATCGTTTCAACTAGCACCTACACCACCCCCTCTACCAAACTCCCTATTAGAGTTAAAAAATCTGTAGCCTGGTATTTCAAATACCTGTGCATCCTGGTTATTATTTAGCCAAGTCTCGGTTACAAAGATTGCATCAAAATTATTATTATCAGTGACCAAAGTTTTAAAATTATTAAATCCGGTGTTAATTGATTGTAGGTTTATGTGTGCAATCTGCATCGTTATGTGGGTAAGAAAGTAACAAGATAATCTAAAAAGAACAATATGCCCAACACCAATCCATCGCAAATCTTATAATAATGATTATTATCGATATTTCCCTTTCAAATATATAAAAACAATCAAGATACACAAATAAAATTGTAATTGATATGTAAATTTTATTACTACTTTTCTGCGAGCACTCCCCAAAGCGTAAAAAAAATATAAGTATATACAGGTAACCTAAACTCCCAGAATTACTATTTTAAATATTTAACCACCTTCTAAAAAGAAAAAAAACGTCCACCGTACTAGAATAACTGCGTACACATTAATATCAATTAAAATAGACTTATTATATTATGATATGAAAAGTTTACACAAAAATATTCATCAATATGCAAAAACAACCAATAAAAATGTATGTATATTGGTATTTAATACAACAAAAAAAAATAAAAAGATAATACAGCTAAGTGCTTGATTGGTAATTCCCAAGAATAAAAAACAAAAACAAAGTTTAGAAATGGTCTGTTAACCATATATTAAAAGGATTATTTCAACAAAGCATATAAATCCTATAATAAAAACACATTTATAAGTAATTCATTATATTATATTAGTCATATAAACTCTATTCTGGATCAACTTTTTGTTTCTTGCTGGACTCACTGTCCTCATCCTCCAATGTTCTTTTGACACCATTTTCGTCTGCTGCTTCTCCCAAAATATCTTTAAATAAGCTGTTCTTGAAATCCTCATATTTCGCTTTATCGTTCAATAAACTCCCTTCTTGAGCCTAAAACAATACAAATTTTAATCAGAGGATTTTTGGTGTATTTTAAAAAACTTCTCAAAAATCTAAATTATGTCTGAATAATGGATACCACTCTGAAGCTACATTACCTCATTAATTAAAGGTCCTTCTTCCTTTTTACCCTCCGCACTTTCCTCCAAAATAATTTTCTTTTCCACCTTTTTCTCTCCGTAATCGTTCATGGAGGCTTGATAACTCGTGCTCGTGTTGCACTTCATTACTTCCCTCAAAACCATTGTGGCATACTGGGAAGCTTTTAAAGTGAACGATACCACAATCGCTTTGTATTTACCATCTGCAAGAATAAATATTAAACACTTTTAAGTTACTGATTTAAATTATTTTTACTCTCAGCACTTTGCGGTTCGGGCTTTTTCTGTAGTGCTTCCAAGTCGGAGAGTATAAGGTTATCTGTGGGATCGTTATATAACATAATTTTCCACTCTAAATTTTCGGGTTTCTGTATGATTTTCCTGTAAGTTCCGCTTAAATTGTACGTCCTTAAATGAATGTGATTAGTTCAGGGATCAGACTTATGATAAAACCGTCTTACTTAACACTTTGTTTAGGCATTTCTAACGAAATTCCATGGCCGTTCATCACTTCTTGGTAGAACTCTTTCATATTGTCAGGATAAACAATGTCATAGCCAGGAAGGGGCAGAACTATATCGAAAATAGTGAAATTTTCCAGTTCGTCAACTTTAAGGGCTCTCACTTTTGGCTTGTCAGGTTTATCTTCGTTTGATTCGCTATTTGTCTTGTCTAGAATAAAATATGAATTTATTTACTTAAGTTTTTAAACATTAAAATACGCACCTGAATCATTAACATCGTTAATTGGAACCAAACAGTCATCGTCCTCGGAATTGTCTTCAAAAACTAAATCTCCTTGCACCGGTCTTAGTCCAAACTGTTTTATACGCTTCGACACCATTTGGTTCCAAATCAGGCTTTGGAAAGAGTGAATATATAATAATCTCATGTTTCTAGGCACCTACAAAAGGTTCAATTCATTCAGTTTGAAGAGAAAATTAATTCAATTTCAAGCTGATAAAGATCCAAGAGAGAAACAAACATCATCAACCCTCTAATTTTTGTTCAATTAGCTTCAACTTTAATAAAACAGAATTGAGGGCTTATTTTTAAAACTGCCCCTTTAAAATAAATACTCACTTCTTCCAAAGCAGTAACGTAATCATTCGCATGAACACTAGCGAGTCCATTAAGTAAATGCTTTTCCACTGAACCTTCATATTTATCACAGAGCTCCGCCGCCTTCTTGGCATCTCCACATTCGGCATATTCTTTCTTAGCCTTGTTTATTGCTTGCTGAGGATCATCTGATGGCTTGACTTTCAGAATTAAATCAATTGCCTAAAAAGTTTACATAATCATTCCTGGTTATTATTGGCTGGGACTTTTACCTCTTTCCACTCTCCTTTAAGAAGATGTTTTCCAATATTATACGTGGGTGCAGCCTTATCGTTGCCAAACCTTTGTAAGCCATAGTAATTTATGAATCCGTGCTCTTTAATGTGCTCTAAAGAGTTTTTTATTAATTCATCATCTGCCTTGACATTCCTCAAAGCGATCCTAAATCGGTTCCCCTTTAACTGACCCAGTTTCAATCCCTCAGGTTTAAACTCAAAGTTTCCCACTCTCATATTATAGATATTCCTAACCTTTTTTACCAAGTTGTGAGGATTGAATTTTTTTACGCATAGCCACTGTGAAGTTTTTGCTCTTTTGTCTTTGGTGCCTGCATACATGATTTTTTGTGGGGACACATGTAAGGCTTCTGACAATTTTAGGCAAGCATCCATGGTATCCATTCTCTCTTTAAAAAGAATAAAATGGGTAAATTCTGGGCAGTTTTCTGGCCATTCATTCCTCAAATCCACACCTAGAATAAGCCAATAAAATTGTCATTTAAATGTATAAATATTTTAAGGTATTGGGGTTATATTTGGGGTTTAAATTCTAACATCTTATTTATATAATAGGCGACAAGCTGTATATATTGATCAGTTAACTAGTAGCAGTAGCATAATTTATTATATAAAATGCTAAGACTAAGAACAAAAAAGAAATAAAACAAATACTATACACAAAATTATAAATTAATAAATAAGGACTGTCAGAATAATATGACTGCAGTAATTATGTTAGAAGCATTTAGGAATTGTAAAGACAAGTAAAAGTGCCATATTAATTTAGTGTATGCTCCAGAGTAATATGCCTTTTCTATCAACAGGCCTTCCATTATATTTTTGAATTTTCTGATGCTTAAATTTTTATAGCAGTTTCGTAAATTATTTACCCATTTTACTGATGTATTTAAAGCGTCTTAGAAAGAAGGTAGATTGATGCCAAGGGTATAAAATTAATTTCTGTCTTTGCTTGGTGGAGGAGCTTGCAAATGTAAACTGATCTCTGCTTTTATATATGAACATAAAATATTACAGTATATCTAATGAAGATACAGTTAAGAGATGATAGCCCCGAGTATGTTGTTAATACAGATCTTGAAAAGTATTCCTAATGGTTACTGTGCAATACACCTAAAATTTATATTTTAAAAACACATTACTTATTTTACAATCAAAAAAATAAATGTTTTAGACATCCAACTATGGAAATAAATAATATGTCAATTGAAAAAGTAACACACACTGGAACTTATTATATATGAAAACTTTTAATTCGATGGAACACATAATGCATGTAACTAACAAAATTATTCCAATGCTAGAACCTATATACAGAGTTCGAGACTGTTAACATTTAACAGCAAGATCTATATTTACAATTCCTTTTTCCTGTCACATTTTAAATGTCTTCTTTTTTTAGAGAATTCATTTGGTCAGTAGGTAGATTTTAATAAATATACAAAATAAGATATTAAAGGTGATATTTAAAAATGATTGGCATTCAAATACTGTGTAGCTATCCAGTATATACTACTTACACTCTATAATAGTTTACCAGAAGGCATTACACATCAACTCAGTTGAAAAATGATCAGAAAATCTTTTAAATTATTTGTTAGATAGTATATTTTTGTTAGGTCTGTATTGGAAAATCTTAAAACATTATTTATTTAAATTGTCAGGGGGAAGATGTAATTCTTTTTCTTTTCCTTTATGCATATGTATATTACTTTTATATTTTTCTTTATATATTAAAAAAATATATATATTTACTTTAACAGAGAATGCTTATATGATTACTTGCCTTTATTATTACTGTCGGACTTCTTAAACTGGAAAAAAGCCTTTTCATCTTTCTTAATAGTGGAAGAGATAATTTTTTGTCCAAAATATTCCTTTACGCATAAATGAACACTCTTCCTCTCCTGTTTATCCAAGTTCTCGGCTTCAAGTTCAACATTCTCCGTCCTCCTTTTCTCCACTAAATCCAGTAAATTCTGCCAAACTTCTTGTGGAATTTTATCCAATGGGCTCTTTACCTGTCCCTTATACAAATCTGAAGCCTTCGTAGGATTGAATTGAGCAGGAATACTTAAGTCGGTAAGTTCGGCCATTCGCCCCTGCCTATCTATTTCATTCACATGAAAATCTGAGAAGCGGGCCTTGATGATCGCCTCGTAAGCCTCCAGGGGGCTTATGTACTCGGTTATACCCACTTCTTGTTCTTGTAATTGGTCGTAATGTTGATATTCCCGTTTACTTCTCCAGTTGGACTTTTCTGCATTATGGCCCCCTCGGCCTCTTTTACGATCGTGACCTCCTCTGCCTCGCCTAGGACCACCACTTCTGCCTCTATTACGGCCGCGAAAAGGCATCTTTTGCTCTATTTTACACTAAATAATAAAATGGTTTAGTTGTGGTTTAAAGTTAGGTTAGATTAGAAATTAAGTAAGGTTAGATTTATGCTTCGTGGCCTTGTGTTTTGTAGGCAGCACAAGATACCGTGATGATGCCACATAAATTTTTCGGTTTGAAAGCTGCATTGTGTTTTGTTCATTTTCATTTTAAAAAATATTTTTTTATTTTTATATTAAAAAATTAAAACGCTTTATACCTTATTTTTACACACTGCTATTTAAAGATTTCAAATTGGTAAACATTTGACAATGCCGCGGTGCGTTATGCTGTCTGCAAGCCTTTTTGAATTTAGGTTTGACTTTTAAGTGACAATTAACAAAAAATAAATAAATAAATGTGTGTATTACAAATAAATAAACAAATATGCTAAACTCGTAAATATATTTATAAATGTATGATAAACGTCACAGTATGTCCTTATTCTAGTGCTATTCTATTCTAGGTAAAACATTACTGTGTGCTTCAATAAATATGTCTTCCTCCTTCAATACAGTGAGTAACAGACTAGTTTTATTAAAACAAATATACTAAAAGCCCCTAATAAGTAATTACAATACATAAACAAGTATATATTCATTCTATCTTTCAAGAACTCCCAAGTCTCATAACCAGAAAAAGGCTGTGAATTGTTTCACTAATCCTAAGGCTGTAAGATGATTAATATAACCCCGAGAATTAAAGTAATTGAATATTGTGATTTCCTCTGTGCCTTTTGAACCACCATCACCTTCTTAAAAGCTTTTGGATATGATCAAACAAATTCCTTCCTTGACAAAGAATTCAAAAATATTTATGATTAAAGGGGCGACACTATAATTTATCTAAACAAAGTCTAGAACTACTAGGATGAGTCTCTTTATTTACATATTTATTTAGTTATACATATAAATGCCAATTACAGATCATATTTGCACCGAGCAAGTGTCAGTACTACTTTTGTGTCAATCAGCTGTTTACCTAATAGCACTATATTGAATGTATTCAATGCATATATTGATTTAGCATAATGTGAATTAATATATCATTATTGTAGCGGCTTGTAAAAAAGAGAATTGACTCTTTTTTGACCAAATACAATGTGCTGTCCCCTAATCAGTATGGATTTCAAGGGCACGCAGAATGCCATTTTCAGATTCTTGGATAATGTGTATCTATCTATGAACTCCAAGGAGGCTGCAGCAGTGGTGTTCTGTGATCTGTCCAAGGCCTTTGATTGTGTGGATCATGGAATACTGCTGTCAAAGCTTGATTTTTACGGATTTAGGGGAGTGGCTTTGGGGTGATTGAAGTTATACGTGTCTGGCCGCACCCAGAGGGTGGTTGCATCTGGATATTCATCAAGGATAGCACATCTTAAATGTGGTCTACCTCAAGGGTCAGTGTTGGGTCCTATTTTATTTTTATTATACGTTAATGACTTAAGGTCTCTATCACTGCATGGACTAGTGGTTCAGTTTGCAGATGATACTACAATTCTGTGGCATAACAAAGATTAAAAAGTAGTCAGATCTCTCATAGTAGAGGACCTTCATAAAATTAAAGAGTGGTGCATCTGCAATCAGCTTGCATTCAATGTTGATAAGACTTTTGTTCTGGGATTTAAGTGTAATGTAGAGGGTTTTTTGTTTGATGAGCAGAGCCCACTACATGGTAGGGATTATTGTCGATTTCTCGGCCTCTTCATTGATGAGAGTTTAAGGTTTGACAACCACATTTTGAGCCTCGCTGCTAAACTTTCTTCTAGTTGTTTTGCAGTCAGGGTTGCCAGGCATGAGTTGGGGGGGTTGTTTGCTCGTTCAGTTTATTTCGCCTTAATAGACTCTCATATCCGTTATGGGTTGTCATTTTGGGGTTTGTGCTCCAAGGGACTCCTTAACATAATTTTTACTATTCAGAAAAAAGCATTAAGGTATCTGTGTGGTGTTGGTCTGAGAGTCTATTGTAAACCTCTTTTTGTAGCTGAAAGAATTTTAACAGTTTTCTCACTCTTTATATTGGAAACTGCAACACTCATACATAAGTCCGTAAGTCCACCATCCTGCACCAGTCATAATACTCGTCAAGTGGGCAACTTATCTCTTCCAATCCCCACCTCCTCACTTACGAGAAACTCTCTTATATTTATTAGTCGTAAAATATTTAATCATGTTCCTTTTTCGATTAGGACTGTTACAGACCTTAAAAAGTTTAGGAGAGAACTAAAGAAATTAATCTTACCAAAAGCTTACTACAGCATTGAAGAGTATTTTAACGATTCATTTTAATATTTAAAATTAATTATATATCTGTTGATCAGATTTATTTTATTATATTTTTTTTATTATTCTTGTATTATGTTGGTTCTCGCCTCTTCTTTTCTTCTTTTCTTCTTTTTTGGTTTTTTCTTTGATTATATAAAATATGCTTCTATGTATAATCAAAATCGATTCTGTATTCTGTTTTTGTCCTGTATCCTGTATAACCAAATAAATACTTTAAGTCTTATAAATTGTGGGATTAGGAAGCTTTTAGCACAATAAATAAAATAATACATGCACTAATAAATTTAATATTTAAGCTCCTCCTTAAATTGATTAATACAATTTTGCAGTGTCCACCTTGTATATTATAACCTCTTCCCTGCATCAGAATTGGTGCTAAATAAAAAGCAACAAAGTGGAAAACATCTTTCTTTATCACATTAAAAATACATTTCTCATTATCTTTTATTCATTTGATTGTCGTATAATTTCGTCAGTATTGTTTTGATAAGTGATTACCCTTATCTAACTGAACTATCGGTTCACTGAAACATTTTCGTGCTCCAGTATAAAATTAGTTATGTATTTTCTTAGACAAATTATATTTAAAAGGTAATAAACATGATTTTATTACTAATAGTAAGTAGAGCATTGAATTATGAAACTTTCAGGTCTGGAGAGGTTATATTTACAAATCAGTCGGCAAGATGGAAGCATACAATACGACAAATAGACAAACTCTTAATAGCCAACCGTGGGGAAATAGCTTGCAGGGTCATGAAAACGGCTAAGAAACTGGGAATTAGAACTGTAGCAGTATATAGTGAGGCCGATAAAGACTCCTTACACGTTGCCTTGGTAAGAAATCTAAGGTTAATTTTTGTTGTTGTTTATTACAGGTTCAAAGGTGAAATGAATCGATCAATACTTCATTATTTAAAGAGCCATACAATATAAAACTTAAGTATATACATTGCACAGTGAAATGAATTGTAGTTAAAGTACAATTTAGTTTCCTAATTATAGTTGAAATTAAGTCAACAAATTTTCTATATAGAAATAATAATAAATAGGAACCCTATTTAAATATTATTGTCAAGTCTACAAAATACCGAGCAAGGAAATTTTTTAATGAACAATTTAAAATAAAAATTGCAATAAAAATCACAAGTTTAGATAATAATATAATCCATGAATTTCTCAATGCTATAAGGTTTAATGTTAAGTAATATCTTAAATAAGGATTGCTTAAAAAATGGAATGTTGTAAGTATTTCTTGGCAATTTCTCAGTAGATGTTAACCTGTGTGGAGTTATATTATAGTTTAATGAGCGTGTATATAAATATAATATATTTCGATTTTTTTACAAGGAAAATAATATATGAAACATCACAACTCTGCAGCAATCTGTATAAATGCTATATTTTGAATTGTTTGAATTGCTCCCTTTTGTGTAAGAAAGATAACCGTCAACATACCAGATCCATCCCAAACTTTGCTGAAGATTGAACATTTGCAAAATATATTATTTTCAGTTTTTCTATGCTTAAATCCTTTTTAAGTATTCGTAAAGCATTACAGAGGTTAATTGTTTGTTTAGTTCTTATATATGTATGTTCCAATTCAAGTTTTGATTTATTGTGGCTTTATTTTTAACAAACCAATCATCTACTAGAGTCACTGATGTCAACTGGCACAGATCTTCTAAAGAGTCAGTTACTACTCAGATGTTAGGGTCATTTGCAAAATTTTCCAAGCTCCTATCTTCATTTTCTACTTCAAAAACAAGGTGATTTGTGTAGAAAAGAAAGAGTCGAAAGTTGGTCCTCTACATTATACCATATTATTGAAGAAATAATAAGAAAGTTCTTATAAGGAGTTTTTAGTAAAAGACAGAGCGTTACTTACCTTCGAGGTTTCTTCTACCTCGAAAACATTCTAATTTAAAGATAGTTTTGACATGGTATAACAGTATCAGGATTTTTATTATGTAGCAGTGGCATTTTTGGCGATAACTTCTTACTTCATAAAATATTGTCAAGTTTTTTTTGACATTATAGTGGAAGAGAGAAGTCCCTGAGGATCAATTTGAGGCAAAAAACGTGGTTCTGGGTCAAGGATTTGTTCCTAAATTTAAAATTTGAAAATTGAATACCTTTTTGATATGACCTTCTATGATATTTAAGGTCTAAGAAAAAACTGTATTTTACTTTCCTCTCTATATACCTACTTAATAATTGATGAAACTTTAATGTTTCTAGGCTAATGAGGCTTATCAAATAGGCCCAGCCCCAGCAGCCCAAAGCTACCTACGTGGAGACAAATTACTGGATATCGCCAAAAAATCAGGATGCCAAGCAGTGCATCCGGGCTATGGATTTTTGTCGGAAAACGTCGAATTTGCCGAACTCTGTCAGAAAGAGGATGTTATATTTATTGGACCGCCTGCGAGTGCCATAAGAGATATGGGAATTAAAAGGTAAGGCCAGAATCTTAAATATGTTTTTTTATAAATCCTTGTGTGTTGAGATCCTATTGAACAATCTCCATTGATTTTAAAATCTTGCTGCTAAGCAGTACTTATTATATTACATACAAACTTTCAGTACTTCCAAGCATATAATGTCAAAGGCTGGAGTACCAATAATCGAAGGTTATCACGGTGAAGATCAATCGAACGAAACGTTACAAAAACACGCCGAAAGAATCGGTTTTCCTATAATGATAAAAGCCGTCAGAGGGGGCGGAGGCAAAGGTACAACCATATAAATAATTAATCATAAATAATGCATGCATCTTTTAGTTTTTTTTATCTAATACTTAATTCTTAATAACGATACGCGATGTAGTGACCATCTCATGTTTACTTCTGCCATATCATATAAGATTCTCTAATGTTCATTATTTTACTTAAAATAAGGTTTGGTTGTGCCCTAAGGCGAAACACTTAATCTAAGTAATAGACGATATATTTGTGAAACTTCGACTTTGAATTTATTTTCCTTTTTTGTTACGTAAGGTATGAGAATAGCCCGATCAAAAGAAGAATTCCTCGAAGCATTAGAATCGGCCCGATCAGAATCTCAAAAATCCTTCGGCGATTCCGTGGTACTTCTCGAGAAGTTCGTGGAGGAACCGCGTCACGTCGAGGTGCAAGTGTTCGCCGATAAGCATGGAAACGCCGTGTATTTGTACGAGAGGGATTGTTCTGTACAAAGGAGACACCAGAAGATTATCGAAGAAGCTCCCGCTGTAAGATCAAATTGAAATTCATTCATACAATCTGCGAAATGTGTTAATGAATTGTTATATTAGCCAGGTCTGTCGTGGGATCTTAGAAAGCAATTGGGTACGGCGGCCGTAAAAGCGGCCAAAGCTGTAGGTTACGTTGGTGCCGGCACCGTCGAGTTTATATTCGATAGGAAAACGTCGGATTTCCACTTTATGGAAATGAACACGAGGCTACAAGTGGAACATCCAATAACTGAAATGATCACTGGTAAAACCTTTATTTATTTTATGTAGAAAGTTAGTCAATATCAAATAAAAACGTAATGTTTAGGCACTGATTTAGTGGAATGGCAAATAAAGATAGCGGCAGGTGAAGAAATCCCTTTAAAACAAGCCGATATACCTTTGAAAGGGCATTCGCTCGAAGCAAGAATTTACGCAGAGGATCCTAGGGGTGGATTCTTACCGGGCGCGGGACCCTTGCAATATTTGGCGACGCCTACGCCTGATGATGATGTTAGAGTCGAAACAGGTAAGTTTAATTATTAACTTAACCTATAAAATAATTAGCTTTTGTTGTAGGCGTTAGGCAAGGTGACAACGTTTCGGTACATTATGATCCAATGATCGCTAAATTGGCGGTTTGGGGTCAGGACAGGTCGGAAGCGCTTACGAAATTAAGGTCTAAACTGCTCGAATATCACGTGAGTTATTATTTAAATTTTAGTATAAGCCGCTCATTGTACCATTTTAGATTGCCGGTTTAGAAACAAACGTAAATTTCCTCCTAAACCTCTCCGGCCATCCAGAATTCAAATCCGGGAACGTACATACGAACTTCATAAGAGACCACCACGATTCACTGTTCAGGGACGAAACTCCTTGCGACAATAATATAATCCAGGCATCGATGGCTTTAATTCTATGGGAACAAAGTCTGGAAGGCGCACGGGTCATTGACAGATATAATCCATTTATAGTGGAAAATAACTTTAGGATCAACCATTTGAACGTTAGGGAGGTGAAGCTACTGTTAGGGGAAACCGGTTGGAACAGTGTGACTTTGTTTTTAACATGTTACTTAATTTAATTTGCTTTTAGAATTTTGTACGAAAGTGAAGTTTACAAATCCAAAGCGGGATGTTTATGAAGTAACTTGCGACAATGGAAAAACATGGAGGAGCGTCAATGCGAGACTGAAGAGCATCGACAATTTAAATTTGCTCACCTGTCGTATCAATGATCATAGCACAACCCTTAACGTATTTAAAACTGGAAGCAATTTAGTGTTGTTCGGAGATGTAAGTATACAGGGTGTCCCCTTTCAAATAGTCAATTCCATGCATATACTGTAGCATTTTTGACTATTTGAGTAAAAGTAGTTTGAGATATGACATCGATCGTCGGAAGTGCCTCGTTTCCAAAATACAGAGTGTTCAAATTTTTTAAAAAATTCGATTCGATTTTCTCACTGTATTAAAAACGCTTTAAGCTATTTAAATGAATTTTTTAGGTTTTAAATGATAGGTGGTCGGGAAACTTTTTGGGGAATTGCAAGTAATTTAATTTGTCTAGGGACGGACTTGCAGCGCATGCACGTTAAATTTTTTTGTAAACAAACAGGTACGCCATTGTTTTTTGGAAAAAAAAATTCTGAATATCTGGTTTGTTTCTACAAAAACAAAACACGGCCTTTGCATTTCTGCGGTCCGACACATCGTGTTGGTGCAAAAAAAATTAAATCCATATAGTGCATACGATCTTAATCCGAACGGTGGCAAAATAGGAGAACAGTCAATATTCCGCATCTATAGGTATTAAAATAAGGAGCGTTCAACAAGAAAACTTTGTCAGAGAGAGATGTGCGAATGCCGTGTAATAGACGAAGAGGGCAAGTGGCGAGTCGAGAGAGGTTTTGAATTGTGAACGGGCTGGAAGTATCACGTACCGCCGTCTACACTATAATAAAAGCAGGGATTGTGATCAATCATTCGGGAAAACGAAAAAAAAAACAATAACAAACTGAAGCAAATTGATAATACTTATGAGAGAGATGTTATACGCCGAACTATTTATCAATTTTATTCTAAAAACACCGCTCAAACGTTAGAAGCAATTCAAAATAAATTAAATATGGATTATCCTGATTATAAGTATAAATCTCTTGATACTTTACGTAGTGTCTTAATAGATTGTGGGTTTAAATATAAAAAACTAGATAAAAGAATGGTTATTATGGAATCTCCTTGAATTGTAGCCTGGCGGCAGGAATATTTAAGTAACAAAGGAATATCGTCAATCAAAAAGGGAAATTGTTTACCTTGATGAAACGTTGTATGACTTTGTTAAGAGTGGTTGGGTTGATAATACCAAAATGTGCACACTAAGTGGACCTTGTTCTCGCGGCAAACGCGTCATTATTTTACACGCCGGTGGTATTACCGGCTTTGTTCCCAATGCCTTATTATTATTGGCGAAAAATATTAAGAACTCCTCTGCTGACTACCATGAAGACATGACAGCCAGTCTGTTTGAGCAATTATTGCCAAATTTATCGCCACATTCTATTGTTGTGATGGATAATGCATCATATCATTCCCGGTTGCATAATAAAATTCCCAATCATTCCACAAAAAAAGAAGAAATTGCGAAATTTATGGAAATTAAAAACTTGCAGATTCCTAAAAAGGCGACAAAAAAGGTGTTATTGGAAATAATAAAAAAAGAAAATTTTAAAAAAAGAATATGTCCTTGACAAAATTTGCGAGGCAAATGGTTATACAATTTTACGTCTTCCTCCGTATTACTGCGTTTTTAATTCTATTGAAATGATTTGGGCTACCCTGAAGGACAAAATACGGAAATATAATTATTCCCCAACTGACAGTGCTTTCGTCTTAGAAACCATAAAAGCAGTTGTTGAAGAAATAAACAAAACTTATATATGGAAGAATTGTGTCCGAAGTGTTGAAAAAAAATGATGAATATGGCATTTTATCCGCTGTTGATCCTATTGTTATAACTCCAAATTTGGACTCAAGTTCAGAAAATTCTGATAGTGAATTTTAAGGCGTGTATAGTATATTTTATATTTTTAAAGAAATGCAAAAAAACCGCATTCTAAGTAAAATTAATGAAAAATTATGTAGCTGTATAATTGCATATCTGAAAACATTTAGTGTTTTATACCAAATTTTTATTAAATTGGTATGTGATGTAAATTAATTATGTCATCGCTATCTATGTTTAGGTTAAGAAGGTTTTGTGACATTTGACCAGTATTTCATCTCTTTTACATACATTTTGTAAAATGTTAATTTATTCGATACATAAATATAATTCTATTTTAATTGTGAAGGTATTGTTCATCTTACCCTCGACATGCGAACCAAATCAAATTTAACCCTGATGATAGACAT
The DNA here is from genome assembly GCF_022605725.1 of Anthonomus grandis grandis. Classification (NCBI taxonomy): domain Eukaryota; kingdom Metazoa; phylum Arthropoda; class Insecta; order Coleoptera; family Curculionidae; genus Anthonomus; species Anthonomus grandis. Next base: position 6,850,166 of record NC_065558.1, read on the forward strand.
CTCCCATTTTGGTTTTTTGAAAACTAAATTAGTTAAGAGTGATTGATGGTTTTATTTTTAATTTAACTTCTAACTCCATTGCAAGAAGGGACTACACTTCTTTAATACATTTTTTTTTTATGTAAGTTCTTATTTTTACCGATTTTATAAGTAATAATATTTAAAAAAATTGTACTACACATTATCATGATGAAAATTTTAAAAAAATTCTAAGTAGTATTAAAAAAACTGTAATTTCGAATTAGCGAGTCTGCGATAATTTTTAAAGTAAAAATTTACTATACCTATTAACTTGTTATAAATTAATATACAAATATTTAATGTAAATTTATTTCAATAAAAAATTTGCCGTTGCACGCCTATGTCTCATAAAGAAGATGCCGCTTGTGCCCACAGTTTTGTTTTTTTTGCTGTTCAGATTGATATCGTATGAACTATACCAGAGTTCTTTATTTTATTAGTTATTTTCTATTTCCCGAAAATTTTAGGCAGTTTTTCATGGTAATCTCCATAAAATAAATAATAATAAGAACAAAGTATATACAGGTTTTTGTTATATTTAGCGTCGGTGCATACCTACTATTGTATTTTGACGGTATGGCAGTCACTTTTTTTAGAAGATCGGATCGAAAGTCAATTTTTGCACAAGATCGAGATACCACTCCCAATTGCAAAAAATGTTGTTAGATAGAATATTAGAGATCAGAGAGAACTCGTAGAGTAAGGGCATTCTTAGATCAGAACTACAACAGGTGGATTGGTAGAGGTGGTCCAGTCCCTTGGTCAGCAAGGTCACCTGATTTGACACCTCTAGACTTTTTTGTCTAGGGCTCCATGGAACAGCTTATCTATGCAACACCTGTAACCAACAGAGAAGACCTCGTTGCTAGAGTTGTGGTGGCTGAGGACTTTTTGAGAAACGATCCAGGGGTCTTTGCTGGCGTACATTTTGGGTCAACAGGTACAGAAAATGTGTGGAAGTGCATGGCGGACCATTTGAGCATTTGGTTTGAATAGTTTAAATTATTTTTTATTGTTTAAATTGTTCTTTTCAAGTTGTTTCTTTTTTTTAATTAAATTGTTTATTGTTTACTTAAATTATTTATTTTAAAGATAATAAAATTTTCGACAAAAAATTTTTTTAAAGGATCCTCGTATGAATTTGATTTTTTTGTACGAAAGCGATGCGTAGGAGCGCAAAAATGCAAGGGATTGGAAAAACGGTGGCGTATCTTTTTTTTATGAAAAAATTATGTGCTGCAACTCCGTTCCTGGACAGGTCGAATGCCTTGCAATTCCTCAAAAAGTTGCCTCACCACCTATCATGTTTTTTTATCAAAAATTTCATTCAAATCGTCTTTAGTACAGAGGAAAAAAATCAATTTTGGAATCGGCGCTTTTCCGACCATCGGTGTCCTATCTTAAACTACTTCTTTATCACTCCTGTATATACTATAGCATTTTGGACCATTTAAATGGGGACACCCTATATATCATCAATTAAGGTTTATTAGAAATGTACACTCATCTTCAGTTCCCAATCATAAAATCACGTTCTACATATCCTTCCAATCATCGGATTCCGTTTCACTCACTCCTATCATCAAATCCCAGTACAGAATGTCCCATTTTCGTAATGCGTGCATGGAATGCCACTTTTTCATCAAACTTTTAATGCTTAAGGACACATTATACTGTTTACCATCTACTACAAGACTTTTCCAAATTTCTTTAGGGCGGTAAGCAACAATTCTCCATTCCCTCGCCCTCCTACACTCTGGCAGAAGATTCCGAATCTCTTGGTGGGAGTAATAAAGCGGTAGCACCGATGCCCGGAGTATTAGAAAAGGTTTTGGTCAATATCGGGGATGAAGTGAAAAGGGGAGATTCTCTGTTCGTGTTGATCGCCATGAAGATGGAGCACGTGGTCAAGGCGGCCAAAGATGCCAAAATTGTCGGAATTCACTTTAAGGCCGGCGAGAGTGTTATGAAAGATGTCGCTATTGTCGAGTTTGAGAGTAAATAGTTTCGTTTAAGTACGTTTGTTGTATCCTTTTGGCCACCTTGTTTTCCCACCAAAGTACATCCATAAACCTTTGTTTCCTCATTGTTCTACTACTGTCTGGATCTTCTGGAAATTGGGTTTTAAATTTCTTTTACCAGTTATTCCATCTTGGCAAAATTAAATATTTTTCAACGCAAATCAAGGTAAAAAGACTTTGGTGAAATAATATTATATATAAATCGAGATTAGCCCCATGTCACGCTAAAAGAAACAGACGAGTATGATCCCCCGAGCAACAATCACAATAAAACCTCGAAAAGGGGCAAAAGAAAAAACGGGAATTTACGGGAGAACGAGTGGCAGTCATTTCTAAATTGCATTTCCGGAGTTAAAACGTAAAATAGGCTGAACTTTGAAAACTTAATAAATAGCCGCCGCCCGACTGCAATCCGACGGATAATTTATTATACGTTTCGTTAGTTCTTTCGAAATGCTAAGCCATTTTACGCGAAAGGTGAATTTATATTTTTAAATGTCCACGATATTTTGTATATGTGTTACGGCTAGAACCCGAAATTGGATAAATCTAGTTGTATCAGGTTAGATTGCGTATTATCCAATTTAGCTGGGTAAAACGCGAATAAGTTTAATGACTTTGTGTCTTATCCGGATAATTCTAGATCTATCCAGTGATTGGATAAGACGGTACAATTGTAGGTACAAAAACACTAAAAACACACTGTGCTTTAATTTTGACATAAAAAATTTGAATTTTTAACAAAAAAGGTTAAAAATATGAATGTTTAATCAAAATAATTATAAAATTACTTATTTGAGCAAGATAAGCTCGAATGACATTTTGAGTTACATAGTACTCCTTCGGATTTACACCGACGTTTCAGTTTTATGCATTTTGCTTTACAATCCCTGACCACGGAACATAAACTGGCTGGTAGCAATCTGGCGTAAAGATTTCTTTTGTAATGAAATATTATCAATGTCGAGGTGTTGGTTCTCACATAATGTGAACTGGTTTCTCGAAAACATTTCTTCGATTGTTCCACTCTCGTTACCTAAAAATAGTCTTATTTGGAAAATCAGAATACCTATGTATATGTAAGTTATTGAAAATGCCTTATTTGCGCCAAGATGAACTAGCCGGCAAAAACTCTTAACGAATCGTACCGAACAGTACTATATTAACTAATTTTTTTTCTGGTTGACGCATTTAGCTAAAATTTAGTATTTGGGATTTACTAGAGGTGCAAATTAAAAAACTTGATAGGATATTGACATTTATTAAACATGATGACAAGTGTATCATAATGTCTTTCTAATCATTATACTTAAAAGAATTTAAAGATAAAAATTTAAAAGAGACGGGAAAAATTTGAATAGGTAGAGTACCTCGATGACAGATTTAGTAAAGAATCTGTCAAATTTGCATTTAGGGATTTTAGTAAAAAGATTTGTCATAAATTAATAAGTTACAGCTTATTCAAACGATACATGCATTTCCATTTGCTTCCACTACTGACATTAAAATATTTCTAAATTCACCTCTTGCTCTATTAACATCGTGAATTTTTAATCGGACAGTATCCCCTATATTACATGGAGGGAATATAACATTCAATATTTGCTCCATTTTCTTAGGTTGCTTTTAGCTTCATCTCTAATTAAAAGAACCTGTTATTTTCTGTAACAAAATTCACAAATTCCGTTAACCAATGAACTCTTTCGATGCTCTCTATAACCTGTTTAAATAAACCATTATAGTATGAAACGTAATCATGCACTTAACATCCAAAAATTTTAATTACAAGTAGTTTTTTATCCATTTTATAAAGAATCGTATAAAAAGTAAATGAATAGTTTCATACCGAAACGTACACATTCCCAGACAACGCAGTAAGCTTGGCTCTAAGTACGTATTAAAAGAATACTACAACTTCGTTTTTTTTTCTAAATTCCTCAAAAACGAAAGCTTTTAAATTGCATATAACAAGAAAGTTTAAGAAGAATTAAGCTATCAAAATATGAAAACAGAAAGTTTTTAGTGAAAACGGTTTAGAAATTATTATTTTTTTCATCCGCTAGAAAACAACCTTTGCAAATGAAGATTACAATAAAATCGGTCAAGCATTTTTGGCGCAATCGTAGCACAGACATAGATACATAGAGGCATACATAGAAAACCAAAAAAAATGTTACAATTTTAATAGCCTCTCTCACTGGTAGGCTGGAAAAGAAGAATATTTTAGGCTAAAATATTTGATTCAACTCGACTTGAAAATAAATTTAAATTTCCCAAACAAATTCTGATAATTAAACAAATATAGTTAATATTATTTATTCTAATATTAACGTTTTACCTCTTGAGGTATCGAGGAAGACTTAAGTCCAACTTTAATTTAAGATCCGAACATTGCCTTATACGGTGAAAGTTTAATTTCTTTATGATATGCCTGATCTTTCATTATTTGAACGAATCTTAGTCCTTTTGACCAGTTAGTAGTTTTTTGGTCCCTTATCCAAGTCACAAGCATATTTTGGACGTCCTGGTTCGCTCGCTCCACACTTCTTTGAGATTTACTGTATCTAGGATTACCATGAACAATTTTCAGCCCGTCCCACATTAAGCACAACTCCCCGATTAGCAAATTCCCGACCGAATTAAAGAAAATAACATTTAGGGTGACTGAATTTACTTACTATAGTAAAAGACCTCGCCTTTATACATCTTATACGAAATATAGTAAGAAAACAAAGTGACTAAAATCAAAATGACTTATACTTTTTTGTATGGTGGCAACATCGCAAAGTTGAAACTATATTAGATATATAGAACAATTATTAATTACCCACATAGAAATAACTCAACTTACCGTTATCTGACTGTAAAATGGACGGTGCTACGAATATACAAAAAAGATCTAGTAAATTTTTTACAACTTTTTCAGCCGTCTTTGACTGTAAAGGCTTAATTTAGACAAATTTTGTCAAGTTGTCTTAGTAGACCATAATAAACTTATACCCTTTGACTGCATGTCGATCAAGTCAACTTGGCATCTACTATTTATTTGTGAAAATACATTGGACTTGACAACAAGACCCTTTTTTAATAGATTTCTGTTTCTTTTGACAAGCCACACACAGACTGAGGTATATCATGATTATTTCGTTATATATGTACGGTATATTTTTATACTTTTTATTTTCTTCTTTTAACATACAACATTTCAAGTCTTTAAACTCTACCAATTACACAAACGTCAAACCTTATCAATCGTCGAGTTACATTTCGCTTCCTTCGCCACTCTTAAAACTATGCTGCATAGAATTCATACAAGATGTATTTAAGTCTTTATGTCATATCAATTCATCTCATTAAATCGCGTCTTGCAAACATCTTTTACGTCACTCATTTTCTTGCGGAACTACCTATCTGGAACTGCCTATTTAGGCTGTTCCAGCAATCGGATAAATCCAGAATACAACGATATTTCGGACTTATCCACTTTGTTTGGATAGTTTGGGTTTTATCCGGGTAATTCTAGTATGATCCAATATTCGTGTTTTAGCCGTAACATATGCATTTAATGTAATTAAACTCATACACCTATTTCCAGAGATAAAGTCTCAAAGATATTGATGATCCAGGCTCTAACCCAGTTTTAGAATTTAATTGCTTGGGATGTGTCGTAAACGTGCACTATGTACATGTTATTATGACCCATAAAAAATTAAGGGTAGAATCATAATTAAGGGATGCTGGAAAGTTTAAATTTACGACGCTTATTTTGTACATAATTTAATAGATTAGTATTTATACTCTAATTGAGTATTTGTTTCCGTTGATTTAATAATGAATATCCACCAATTTCTTTACTGTGTTATTTTTTTAGAAATAATAATGATAATAAGCAATATTATTTATTTCTCTGTACAGTCATTTATTAGTATATAGTAAATGTAGTAATGAATACTGGTTGAGAAAAAAACGGATTCCCTCATTAAACCTTCCTCCAAATCAACAAAATTCAATTAAATTGATCCGGAATCTATCTCCCGATCCTTAATCCTATCACACTTTATCCTAATGGAAACTTCTAAGCAAAATGTATACAGGGTGTTTCAGAACTATGGGATCAAACTTATGGGGGTTGTTCAGTGCAACAGAAAAATCCGTTTGAGTATAGTGTACCTAATAGACTGAGATAATATACCTAAATAGGATCTGCTGCATTTATTTTTACCTTTTGTATATCATACCATAAGAACAATTATTTAAAATCAACGCTTATCAATGTTAATTCTCAATGTCATGTTTAAAAATTTTATAGCTTACAAGTTTTAAACATTTATTGCTAATGGAAATCTTCACCAAGAATCGGCGGATATGCATTTGGCATACGGAGCAACAAACTTCAATGCACGAGCAGCATCGCGGTTGTATCATGAACGTTATCCCGAACGACAGCATCGTGGATACAAAAAGTTTATTGCGGTTCATCGGCGGCTCGCTGAGACAGGCATGTTTAAGACCAAGATGCATGATACTGGTGTTGCTCGAACCGTAAGAACGGTCGAATTTGAAGAAGAGGTGCTTCAGCGATTTGCCGATGAACCATCAAATAGCGCACGTGACATCGCTAAGAATATGAATACGAGTAACGCTTCTGTCTGGCGGGTACTACACGAGCAACAACTCCATTCTTACCACTTCCAGAAAGTTCAAGGTATGACTGCAGCCGATTATCATCCTAGAGTTCAATTTTGGCTTCTGGATCACACCATTGCACAACCAAATTTTTTACAATATGTTTTGTGGACCGATGAAGCCTCTTTCACAAGAGACAAACAGTTTGGGACGAAGAAAATCCTTATGCAATTTTTCCAAGAAAACATCAGAATCGTTGTCAACGTATCAATCAATCAATCAATCAATGCTTTATTGTCAAGAAATTGTTATAATTTGTAGACAAAGCTGTAAAACAAAACAAAAAAGACACAAAAATACAAACAAAACACAATTAAAAAAAAGAGAAATAAAACAAAATTTAAAAAAAAAATAAATAAATAGAATAGATTATTTACAATATATACAGATTAATACAATTTAAAAATTGTAAGTAGTCAAAAATATTATTATAAAATATACAATTTAATGTATACAATGTCAAAAAAAAAGATCATTAAAAAATCTCTTTACGTTAAAAAAAAAAATGTAAAAAATGTTTAAAAAAGTAAAAAATTATAAAAAATCCTAAAATAGCTACAAAAAGCAGAATACCTAAACATGTACAGATAGTAAAAATACATAATCAGCTAGTGCGAAATTTCAAATCAATGATTACAAAAAAAAAATCGTTAACTGTGTAAAAAGCTCTCTCCAGTAAGAATGCTTTTAATGCTTTACGAAATGCAAAAAAAGATGTGATGGATTTAATTTCTAATGGCAGATGATTGTGCATTTTTTTTTGCATTATATAATATGGAACTTTTGACCAACTCTGAATGTGGGGTAGGCAGGTATAGATCATGTTCCGTGTTTCTAAGTAGATAACTCTGGGAAGGCCTATCAGATGCTGAACCGCGTTTGCGTATTAGACAAAGGGACTCAAATATGAATAAAGATGAAAAAGTTAATATTTGAAATTTTTTGAAGAAATGCTGGCAATGACTTCTGTATTTAAGTCTTAGTGTCTAACGTAAAGCTCTCTTTTGTAGTCTAAAAATACGGTCAAATTGAGTTGCACTACATGTACCCCAGAATGGAAGGGCGTATCGAAGGTGCGATTCAAAAAGGGCAAAATAAACTGTTCTAGAAGTAGACAGGCTAAGCTCCTTAGAAATTGATCTTAACGCAAAACAAGCGGAACTTAATTTTCTTGATAAAAAGTCAATGTGTGTGCCCCATTTTAACGAGTTGTCAACAGTTAGCCCTAAAAACTTTACAGAATCAACTTCGTCAATTGTTGCATTACCAAATACAAAGATTGCAAGGTATTTTTATAGGACAACATTTTAGTTTTGGAAATGTATGATAGTAGTTAAATCACTTGATACGGTTCTATGAAGTGTAGAAATATCCGGATTACTCCAGGTAAAACTAGTATCATCAGAAAATAGACAGACTTTACCGTTAATATTTAGATTAGCAATGTCATTGATGAAGATAAGAAACAAAATAGGGCCAAGTACGGAACCTTGAGGCACTCCACTTTGTATTGGCTTGCAAGAAGACATAATCGAATCAATTCTCACAGCTTGACTTCTGTTACTGAGATACGACTTAAACCATTCAAAAGGCGCTCCTCTGAACCCGTAATATTGCAACTTTTTTAATAAGATGTCATGATTAACACAATCAAAGGCTTTAGAAAAATCACAGAAAATTGTTGCTGTAGGGTGTTGGTTGTTTAAGCTAGAGTATACATTATTAAAAAGAGAAAACATAGCATCATTTGTGCATTTGTTATTTAAAAATCCAAATTAATGGGAAGTATTTTATATTTTAGCAAAAATGATTGAAGTCTTTTTTGAAAGTGTGGGAAGAAGAGCGATAGGGCGATAGTTGGAAGACTGATCTTTGTCTCCTCCTTTATGTAGTGGAATTATTATCGCCAACTTAAGGCAGTTAGGAAAAACACCTTTTTGAAAAGACTGATTAATTAGAGTAATAAGATGACATAATGTACATTCGGGCAGATTTGAAAACATTTTGAGAGTAAGTCCATCAATTCCAGAAGAGCCTTTGTTTTTGATTTCCCTAATTGAACTGCAAAGCTCTGGTAACACTACGGGCGTAAAGAAGAAGCTGTGGAAATTCTCATTTGCAATGGGAAGATATGAAAGTGGATCATGGGAAGGAGTTATGGTACTCATTAAATTATTTGCCACATTTACAAAATAATCATTAAGGTTCTCAGATGAAGTGGAGATAGTATTCGACAAAGAAGGCTTATTTCTCAAATCATTAACAATCGACCATGTTTCCTTAGCCACATTTTTAGATTTAGCCCGTCTCCTATTATAGTAAATATCCTTGGCGGCTTTTAAAGTTCTCTGATAAATCTTTTTGTAAAGTCTTACGTACTCATGAAAAAAAGCGCTGTCTGAAAATTTCTTAAGATGAGATAATAAGCGCATGTTCTTAGCAGATGTACGCAAGCCTTGGGTAGACCAGGGGTTATGTTGCTTCTTTTTAAGAGGTCTCAAAGGAAAGGACTTATGAGAAAGACTAGATAGCGTTTTTACAAATATAGAGAATTCTGAATCAACGTCGTCAGAGAGAATATTCCAGTCAGTTGATTGACAAAGGTGCCTAAAATGTAAAAAAAATTTATCCGAGAAAATACGGCCTAATTTGCGTGGAACATTTTTACTTTTAGATTTAGTTATGGAAAACTTTGTTAACATTGCTTCATGGTCTGAGAAACCTGATGGGCAGGCATTGTCGATGATTATTTAATTGGGCCATACCTTCTACCGGAACGGTTAACAGGACCTATTTATCTGCGTTTCTTGGAGGAAGTTCTCTCAGAACTCCTTGAAAATGATCCACTAAACGTTAGACAGCAAATGTGGTTTCAGTATGATGGAGCGCCGGCTCACTTTGCTGTACAAGTACGCGAGTATTTGGCTCAGCGGTTTGAGCACCGTTGGATTGCCAGAGGTGGAACAGTTTCTTGGCCTCCTAGGTCACCCGATTTAACGTCGCTCGATTTTTTCTTGTGGGGCCATGTAAAGTCGTTAGTCTACGAAACTCCAGTAGAATCAGAGCTAGACTTAATTGGACGAATAACAGCAGCATTTGAAATCATTCAAAACGAGGATCAAATTTTTAGTGTAGTCCGCCAAAATCATGTGCGGCGTTTAAATCGGTGTATTGAGGTTAGAGGAAGACTTTTGAACAATTGTGATGGTATCAGATACAAAAGGTAAAAATAAATGCATCATATCCTATTTAGGTTATGAATATTTTTTCTAAATTTAAACGCGTCTTAAAGCCGTAGTGGCGTAGTTACACATTTCCGGACATGGGTTCCTATACTCAAATGGATTCTACTGTTGCACTGAACAACCCCTAGAAGTTTGATCCCATAGTTCTGATAAACTGAGCAATGACACGTCACTTCCGTCTCGAACCAAGCTTCCGCTCGGAGGAGTGATGGAACTTTTGGAGGTCTGCCTACGTAATTCCTATTTTCAAGTGAAAGATAGGTTTAACGCTCAGGATGAGGGTCTGCCTATGGGATCATCGCTGTCTCCGGTGGTAGCCAACTTATATATGAAATGGTTTGAGGAACAGGCAATCAGCACCTCACGACAAAAGCCAAAGATGTGGCTGCGATACGCCCTGATGATACATTTATCATCTGGGATAAAGGGGAAGACAAACTTTAGGACTTCTTACACCACCTGAACAACATGGTGCCAAGTATATTAGAAATTCTGCTGCTTCTTAGATGTTCTTGTCAGGAATAATACAAATGGCATTATAAGAACGTCTGTCTATCGAAAACTCACACATACTGGACAATACCTACACTTTCATTTCAATCCCTCTGGTTCAACTAAAGTTGGAATCATCAGGTCTCTCTACAACCGAGCTGTAACCATCTGCAATAACGACACAGACTTCAAGGCGGAAGTAGCACTTCTTACTAAAGATCTGCAGCAGAATTCAAAAAACTTATGCAGAAAACTATCCAGAGGTCGATGGCGAAGAAAACCAGAACCAAGCAAGAGGATGAATCAACTGGGCTTCTCGCAATCCCCTATATAAAAGGTACATCATACGATTAATTAAAAATATATACTTCAACCAAACGGCAGTAGTATGTGTTGAGGAAATCAAGATTCAAAAGAGAGTTCGCCAAACTGTTTTCTCACCTTAAACAGAAAACACATAGAAAGGGTACAAAAATATAAATATCTCGGTGCAGTCCAGACGAAAAAATTAATATCAGAACCGAAATGGCTCGAAAGGAATTTGTCAAATACTCCTCAATGTTAGCAAGACATATGTGGTCTGTGTTGTTCTATAAAGTGGAAACTTGGACCTTGAAAGTTCAAACGACCAAAAAACTTGAGGCGTTTAAGATTTTATAGAGACAGAAGACCCTATAGACGCATTCTGAAAATACCTTGGACTGACAGAATCAGCAACGACGAAGTATGAAGACGCATCGGACACAAAAGAAAGCTGCTGACACTCATAAAATAAGAAAAACGTCGTATATAGGATAAATCTTGCGCAGATCTACAGGTTAGAGTAGAGGGTAAGAAAGGTATCGGCACAAAGAAAAAATCATGGCAAGGGAATGGACAAGTCCCAGCGTGGAAGAACTGTTTATATGCAAGAAACAGAGACGCATTTACAAACGTGGTCGCCTACCTTCAATAAGAAGACGGCATAAAAAGAAGATAAATATTTTCCTCTCTAGGTCGACCGGTTATTTTATAGGGAAATTGGTACTAACTATAGTAATTGATGTTAGACTTAGAGTTATGCCGTTTAAATAAGACTTACTTATGGGCTCTAATAGGTCAAAGAATCTTCGGTTCTCTGTAAAAGTTGGTCTCCCCAGTCATATCCGATAGCTTGGAAGTAAGATACAAGTCTAATGTTCGACTAGGGTGAACAAAACAATTTGAAAATATTAAGCTGAGACAAGCGCCGACTTACTAAAAATTATACAATACATGTTCTCAAACAATATTCGCAAGCCAATATTAGGAATCTTAGTAATTAATGGCTCTAAACAAATAATTAAATAACAAATTCATACGAAAAACCTGTAGTTAATCAATTAGCTTTAGCTTACGAACATAATCTTAACTTAAACCCCAACAAGACAAAGTTATTGTGTTTTGGTAGTAAAACCAAAAAAGACATGGTAAAAAAGTCGTTAAATCTACACATTGGCGCCACAAGTTTATCATTTGTATCTTGTGCAAAAAATTTGGGCTTAATAGTGGATGAGGATCTAAGATTTCATGAACATATACGGAAGATTATTAAAAAGGGATTTTATGCTCTTAAATTAATTTATAACAACCGACAACTGTTAAACTTTCCATTAAAAAAGATGTTGTGTGATAGCCTTGTTTTATCGCATTTTAATTATTGTGACTTTCTGTACGGGCCTTGTCTAACTGCGGAGGATAAATATAAAATTCAAAAAGTACAAAATGCATGCTGTAGGGTTTTGTATGGAATACGTAAATGTGACCATGTCTCTCATTTGATCTCTGAATGCAACTAGCTGAACATGGAAAACCGAAGAACACACCATCTTTTAAATTTTGTTCATAAATTGATTACTGAGGCGGAAGCATCTCAACTTCCAAATTTTCACCACGCACAGAAATTCACAATGTTAACGTTAGATCACGCCATGCTTTTACTGTACCACAACATGAAATAGCCATGTTTCGGAGATCTTTTATTTTCAACGCCATCAGTATATACAATCTCATACCAGAGAATTTTAAAAGTCTTAATATAAATAAATTTAAATCTCGACAGTTTCTAATGGACAGACAAGTGTGAGTATGCAAGGAAGTGCTGGGTGATGACCTGACGGTGGGCGCGGGGTGCCTTCGATGCTTTTGCTGTGGCTGAGGGAGGTCCGCATGGGTCAGTCATGAACCAACAGGGTATTATTTTTGTTTTGTTGAAAAATAGTTATACAACATATATCAAGAATTACGCGTATTTAAGTATTCAAATATTTTATCTTAGGTGAACCTTAAATGGGTTGAGTGAGAACAGCAGCTTGCTAGACTTCGCCCTTTAAGTTTACACAAACTTTTTTTTTGTTTCCATTGTAATTAAGTATCTTATTTTTTTGTAACTTATAAAGGTTAATTAAAGTCGTTTTTATTTATTATTTATTTATTTATTTATTTATTTAACCGATCCTGTAACTTTTACGGTTTCCGATGGTCACCCTCGAATTTGGGACACCCTGTACACAATACAGCTCCACAAAATATACATGTTAACAATACGTGTATTTCATTTAAATGGAGATTTTAGATTTTTATATAAAAAAAAAATAATCTTGGGGATATACCTACAATGCGAGATAGCCTTCTATTAATATTATAATTGAGTATTTTCTTTTTTCCCTGTATACATTAATTCTTCTCTCTGGATCATACACCATCCGAAAGCATCCGGATCATCTCAGAAAAATCCAGTTCGATTCACTTTTTCACCCCCTGTTTGCCGATACGGGACTATACGGTATCGATTCGTGAAAACGAACGACCACGTATAAACACAATGGGGTAGTTGACCAAGTGAAACATACCGAGAAAATCGATCCCGGCCTCCTCTCGGAAAACGATCTGGGAGGCAGTAGACCGGGGCGTGTCGAGCCGAGTGCCACGCCGGAACGAGACCGAGACCGTTTCGACGAATTTTCCTCATCTAAATATTTCCCATCAACAATCAGCATCAAAAAGCAACGTCGAGTTTAGCATGAAAAAGAAGAATTTTCCGGACAAGTTCGGACTGAAATGGTGGAAAACTTAACGACGTTTCTCGAGAATGCATTTAGTAAGTCGATGACAACCTGTTATATACGTTGAATTTGTTTTTGTTTCGTCTTGTTGGCATAATTTTAACTTGGGCGATGCACGTTTTAGTAAATAATTAATATTTTTTTATGCATAGATGGTGATTAGTCTCTAGAAATATTTTGGGTTTTTATTTGGAAATAAGGATACGAATTGTGGGGGGTGACATATTGGCCATGTAGATGATTCTATAGAAAATGTTAAAATATGAAATTTGTAGAAATAGCATACACAAAAGCGGATTTCATAATGATGTTAATAATTTTCGACTGGCTAATCTGTCCAAAATCATTCTAATTTCTGATAACCAGTTTGATTTCCGACCAAAAACATCAACTAAAGACAATATTTTCAAGCTTACTTCAGATTTATATAATGCTCTAAATAAAAATAAATCTGCCCTATGCATGTTTGTAGCCCTATCGAAAGCATTTGATATGATAAACGTAAACCATAAAACCCTATTAAATAAATTTGAGGCTTATGGTATAAGAGGAAGTTTTAAAGGATTGATAGTAAATCACCTCACTAATCGGTATCAGTATGTAAAAGTAATTAAAACCTCACAAGTTACTTTGCGACCCTGAAGGAACGGTATTGGGTCCTCTCCTTTTTTAAATATACGTTAATAGTCTTTTAAAATAAGTAAATACAACTGGGGAGATTGCAAGTTAGTGTGATAATACTGCAGTTTTGTATAGGGCAAATACGTGGCAAGATTTAAAATACACTGCTGAAAGAGATTTTGGATATATTTCAAATTGGTTCCAAAATAGCACTTAAAGTAAAAAAAACAAAATGTATTAGTTTTACATCTTATAATAATAATAAGCTTTCTAAAATGGAACTCTTAGTGGTTCATCCCAATTCTTGAAACAGAAACCATTAAATATCTAAGAATTATTGTAGATCAAAATCTTAAATGGAATATTCACATTAAATACGTAACTCAAAAGCTCAGAGTCCTGGTATCCACATTTAAGTACCTAAAGACTTATTTAGATATTAAACACCTGGTGGTAATTTACTATTCGTTAATACAATCTCAACTTACTTACTCAAAATAACCAGCTGGGGTGAAGGTGAAAATTTGCATATTAAGCTAATAAACATCATAAAAATAGCTACTCAAAATAATATTTGCAAAACATAAGTTTGAAGAAGTAGTTCACACTCGCAGTGGAGTTAATATGTCAATGGGTAACTAAAAATAGTAGAAAATACAACAGTAGTGTTATAATGATGTGATTTTAATGTTTGTGTAGATCCATTTTTGTGGCATTCTCATGAATCTTAATATGCCACTTTTATTCATTGTTAGTTGTTTTAACCTTTTGACCTTGCCGAAAGCACTATATTTTTAATATGTATTGACGAAAACCCTCAATTTGTCTCCCTGATGATGGACATGCCAAATGTCCGAAACATGTAGTATTATTAATTTTTAAATAAATTCAATACCCATTAAAAAATGAATTGTTTGCAACTGATTTATTATTTAAGGAAACCAATTTATTCGTCATAAGACAATTATATACATATACAAAAAAGCAGAAAAAATGTCCCAAAAAAGGAATTTAACGCAACTCCATATGATCTTCAAAATGTAATTGGAGAAAAACGCTTTAAATCAAAACTCCAAGAATGGATTCAGGCAACCAATTGCCAAATTTTACACAACTTAGTGAACAATAAATAAAATATACCGAATATTATTAAAAAAAAACAAAAATTTCATTAATAAAATTAAAGTTAGATGAAATGCATTAAACTCGACTTCTATGAACCTAATTGTGACACTACATCTCGAATTTAGACGTTATTATTATTTTATGTTACATATCGTGGGAGAATCTATTAAATCTTAAATTTAAGGTAGAAAATTCTCTCGAAAGTATGGGAATATTTAAATCCTGTTTTTCTTATATTGAATTATAATGAAAAAACGTCATTTCAGAAGTCTATATTTTGGTTTAACCTGGACGTAAACCGTAAAATCATATGAAAAGTCCCCAAGGAAATTCCTAACATGGGTAACAGAAATTTTTCACTGGAAAATATTTAGCTATAAATGTGATAAATTTGAAGGAACATGATGTGGTTCAATTTAAAAGTTAACTGGCGTTCTGAGATTTAAAAAAATCAAAAATACTTTGCAATTTTTTTTTATCTAAAATTCCAATTGATAAAAATTAAAATTGATAATAATTTTTTTTAGGATTCGCGTGAATGTTGTTTTGAGTCGATATAGTACTCTAGCTTCCTGCCTCCTCAAATAAGATCAAAATTTGAAAGGTTTTGCTATAAAGTATTTTTACTGTATCCTTACGAGCTGCAAGAAGTTGAGTTGCATACACATTAAATTTGTCAATTCCAGACAGTTGAACCGTGGATTAATTTCTCAATTTCAGACAATGCAATTATGAATGCATTTTTCAATGCCAGATTCATTTGTTAATTTCTGGTAGTTAAACTATCAATTCGTTTCTCATTTTAAGGTAATCGAACCATAGGTTCATGTCTGAATTCCAGTTGTTTGAGTTGCTTTATTATTCCAGGCAGTTGAACCATAGATTGATTTTTTAAATCCATTTGTTCTAATTAATACATTATTCCAGGCAATTGGACCAAGATGTCATTCTTTAATTCTAGGTAGTTGAACCGTAGAGAGATTTTTCCAATCCAATCGTTCTAATTATTACAATATTCCAGGCAATTGAACAGTGAATTCATTTTTAATTTTCCAGCATTTGAATCATGGATTCGTGCCTGAATTCCAATTGTTTGAGTCGCTTTATTATTCCAGGCAGTTGAACCATAGATTGATTTTTTAAATCCATTCGTTCTAATTAATACATTATTCCAGGCAATTGGACCAAGATGTCATTCTTTAATTCCAGGTAGTTGAACCGTAGAGAGATTTTTCCAATCCAATCGTCCTAATTATTACAATATTCCAGGCAATTGAACAGTGAATTCATTTTTAATTTTCCAGCATTTGAATCATGGATTCGTGTCTGAATTCCAGTTGTTTGAGTTGCTTTATTATTCCAGGCAGTTGAACCATAGATTAATTTTTTAAATCCATTCGTTCTAATTAATATATTATTCCAGGCAATTGGACCAAGATGTCATTCTTTAATTCCAAGTAGTTGAACCGTAGAGAGATTTTTCCAATCCAATCGTTCTAATTATTACAATATTCCAGGCAATTGAACAGTGAATTCATTTTTCATTTTCCAGCATTTGAATCATGGATTCGTACCTGAATTCCAATTGTTTGAGTCGCTTTATTATTCCAGGCAGTAGAACCATAGATTGATTTTTTAAATCCATTCGTTCTAATTAATACATTATTCCAGGCAATTGGACCAAGATGTCATTCTTTAATTCCAGGTAGTTGAACCGTAGAGAGATTTTTCCAATCCAATCGTTCTAATTATTACAATATTCCAGGCAATTGAACAGTGAATTTATTTTTCATTTTCCAGCATTTGAACCATAGATTCATGTCTGAATTCCAGTTGTTTGAGTTGCTTTATTATTCCAGGCAGTTGAACCATAGATTGATTTTTTAAATCCATTCGTTCTAATTAATACATTATTCCAGGCAATTGGACCAAGATGTCATTCTTTAATTCCAGGTAGTTGAACCGTAGAGAGATTTTTCCAATTCAATCGTTCTAATTATTACAATATTCCAGGCAATTGAACAGTGAATTCATTTTTCATTTTCCAGCATTTGAATCATGGATTCGTGCCTGAATTCCAGTTGTTTGAGTCGCTTTATTATTCCAGGCAGTAGAACCATAGATTGATTTTTTTAAATCCATTCGTTCTAATTAATACATTATTCCAGGCAATTGGACCAAGATGTCATTCTTTAATTCCAGGTAGTTGAACCGTAGAGAGATTTTTCCAATCCAATCGTTCTAATTATTACAATATTCCAGGCAATTGAACAGGGAATTCATTTTTAATTTTCCAGCATTTGAATCATGGATTCGTGTCTGAATTCCAGTTGTTTAAGTTGCTTTATTATTTGAGACAGTTAGGTCAAAAATGAATTTCCTGTTTCCAGAGACAACAGTCATATTGAAAATCGCAACTTAAAATCTATAGTAGCATGAAAATTTTTTTCAGTCGTCATCAGACCGGCAAAAAACCTCTTCGCTGGTCTGACGATGGCTTTAATATATAAAACACGCAACAAATAAAAGAAATCACTCTACTGTAGATTTTCGGCTACAATTTTCCAAGTACCTTGGGGAAAATGAATGTTTTTTTTGGTTTAAGTTGAACCATAGGTTCATCATTCATGCCCAGATAGTTCAAGAATAGATGAATTATTTTTCCGCATTCAGTCCGTATTGTAAACATTGAGTTTGTTATGTTTTTTATGTCTCATGTTGAGTTACGCTAACATTTGTCAATTCCAGGCAGTTGAACCGTGGATTCATTTCTCAATTTCAGAGAGTTAAAAATTCATTTATCAATTTCTGGTAGTTAAACCATCAATTCGTTTCTCATTTTAAAGTAATAGAACTTATGTTTGAATTTCTTTATGTTTGAATGTCAGTTTATTGAGTTGCTTTATTATTCCAGGCAGTTATTTCAAGAATTCATTTCCTTATTCTAGACACAAGAGTCATATTGAAAATGGCGTCATCAGACCGGTGAAAAACATTTTGTCATTTTTCGCTGGTCTGACGATGGTCGTAATATACAAATCACATAATCAATAAAAAAATTACTCTACTGTAGAATTTCAGTTTTTTGGTTTAAGTTGATCTATTGGTTGATCATTCATGTCCGGGTATTTTAACAATAAATGGATTATTTTTCCGCATTTAGTCCCTATGGTAAACTTACCTTACTCCATACTCTTTGGATATCGAAACACCTAAAATTACCAAATTTTTTTGGACGCAAAATATATTGAAATCTTCTATGGTATACGCCAGGAATATTACATTACTTTAAGAGTTTCCAGAAACATTTTCTTTGCGGAACTTTGCGGGAACTAGAACTAGTTTGAGGATTGAAGAGAAGTGACTGAGGTACTTTGTTATATTAGCTTTCTTAATACAGTATTCAGTGCTATATAATATAGGAAAAAATACATAATTATATAATTAATCTTAATCTATACTTTACAGTCTAATCCATACAGAACAGTTCAAGTGAGCTAAAAAGGAAAATTTTATTTTCTAACGCGAGACATCATTTGCATGAAATTTGCATACATCATTACTACCTAAGCAGCGGTGATCCGGTGATTAAAGGCCCATACGAATCCCATTAGTACATTAAAAGAGACCTTTTTTAAATGCAAATCGATAAACATTATTTTCCAGTTACGTGAATATATGTATTTCTCTATGGATAAATACATAATACAGATAATACATACCGGGGGGGTGCGTCGCCGAGCGGAATATAGGAAATCCCATGTAAATTTTAAGGGGGTCAATTATTGGCTTCCCTGTACATTTTATAGAAAAAATATAGGATCGGGGCTATAGGATAGGGCACCAGTAAAATGAATATCGTCACTGACGTGAGGAAAAGTGTCAATAAATCAGTGACAGTCGATATTTGAAAACAAGTATGAATTATTCAATCGACGAAAAAATAGCCATAATTAAGTGGCATTATGCGGGAAACTGTTTTAGAGCAGTATCTGACATGTTTTCAGTAACTATTAAACGTATTGTCAATAGGTTCGAGTCCAAAGGTATCGTAATAAATAATTGTAAATGTTCAACTCAGTTTTTCCACATTTCACGCGGATTTTTTTTATTTTCATTAATACCTTCTCTAAAATATTTATCTTTTTCATTTTTATTTTGATTAACAACTAAGTTTCGTACTCTTTTATATTCCCTCCATACTCCAGCATCTTTTTCTACAACAGCCCTAACATATAAATTATCTCTTACATTCATTCTCTCACGGATATCAAACGTAATCCAATCTTTTTGCAAATATTTCTGTTTTAGAACAATGGTTTTATTTGGGCACATAGAATTTAATATATTGGTGATACTATCAAGAAAAATATTTGCCAAAATATTCGCATCCGCACTATTATTTGCCCATTCAGTATTATAAAGATAATCATGGAATTGGTTTACATTGTAGCTCTTCATACACCTACGATTAATAATCACATCACGGTTTTCATTTATTTTCAGAGCAGGATGTACAGCCAAAATACAATGATCACTTATTTTGGGTGTTAAATGAACCTTAAATGACAAATTCGCATTATTGGTGACAATATAATCAATTAATGTCTGACTCCTATCTGTTATACGAGTAGGGGTGTCAACAATTTGAGAAAAACCATAGAATTTTTTCACCATAAAACGAAGGTTTAAGTAAATCAAAATTAAAGTCTCCTACAATATTGTTGACACCCTCAAATGCACTAACCTGATCAAGATAATCATCATCAAGTCCACAAACTTTGCATTTTCAGTTTGAGGTGGATGATATAAAACATTACAAAGATATATGACTCTTGATATTGAAAATTCCAGCGATAGATACCATACATAACTTTGAACACACTGTACATATAATATTTGAGATCACTTCTTATTAATGCCATGACTCCTCCAGTTCTTTTATTATCTGTCAAGCATTGTTCAATATGGTAACCATCGACATTTAACTCAATATTTGCACAAACTAGAGTTTCGCATAAAAGCAAAAGCTGTGGCTGCCAATCACTTACAAATACATTAATATTATCTTTATTATTTAAGTATCCCTGGCAATTAAAATATATAACACTTGAACCTAAGATTTCAGAATCTAATTGCTATTTAATAAATTTACCCTTTTGAATATTTTCGATTCTTTTAAGAGTTTCACAATTAGTTCTGTCCTAAACCACATGATTAATATTAAGAGACAAGCCATATTTTTTATTTGACAACATACAATTTGAACGTTTAATAAGAGTACTATTACATTCTTTCCTGTCATGATTTTCACTACATTTTGGACAAAACTTGCTTTGTGTGCAGTCTTTACTAATATAACCATATTGACAACACTTGTAACACATAATAATGCCATATTCATCAAACACAGGACAGTGATTCCATCCTATATTTATTCATTCTCTTTCTATAATCAAACTGTATGTATTTCCTTCAACCTTAAATATTAAATTAAATCTATTTCTAACAATATTTGTTCGCCGTATTAGCGTTGATTGAATATTTCATTCATATTCTTAATCAACGGTATTACCCTCATATTAAAATTTTTAGAACTATTATTTAAATCATTTTGCTTAATTACCTTTGTTATTATATCACTGTCACTATTCACATTTTGATTTTCCTATATACTACTTTCATACGTCTTTGTAATATTTTCGGTCTATCAACACTATAGCTTTCACCATGTTTACTTTGAATTTCCGATTGGATGTTGGTAATTTCCTTTTTCGTGCCACAGTTTAAGATTAATCCACCTTTCTTTTCTTTTTAAGGCTGATGTTTTCAGCCAATAGTACATCAACCTTTTCATTAAGTGCATTAGTTTTACTGACTAATAGGTCTAAGGTACAATTCATATGATCTATCAAGTTTTAGTTGATACATAGATCCTCAACACGGCTTCTTTTTTTCGATCTCTCGGGTCTGTTACTACTGTCAGTACATGTTTTACATTTCCAACTTGTTTTCTTCAAGTGGAATCCTCTTAAATTAACATTTTCACACTTTCCATGGAAAAACTCGTTACACTCGATAATTCTTTTCATCAAAACCTTGTTTACTTTTGTAACACGTAGAACGGTGACACTCGCGTGATGCACCTCCGGTCTCCGCCATGAATGTAAACTGTGACAAAATGTGACCGGTTTACACGTAAAAGACCTGAATTATTTTACTGTGATAAATTATATTTTATGAGTATTGTATATATCCTTGTATTGTCTAATATCACGTACCTAAACAAAGCTTTGTGTATAAATGTTCCCAACAATATTCCAAACGATATAATCTTATTTAGATCATTAAATTATAAAAAAAATACAGATTAATTAATACCGCGTCCTTTATTATAAACAAACATGAATTCCATGCTAGGTACAAACCCGGTAATAGTGCTTTTATCAACCAAATATTTCCGTCAACAATTTTTATTTCACATTTTATGAGCGAAAATCTTATTTTAATGGCCTCTCACGAATATCGAACTAACATTTGCATGTTTGTCGGCCTCTGGGTCACTCATTAACGTTAATTTAATCATTTTTTCTTTCCTTCAGGCATGTTGTTCCTTGGGCAATTTTACCTCGACCACTTCCTTTCAGAAGTAATTTTTTTCAAAACCTTAGATCCGACTTAAAGATTCCATGCTTAATTATTATTAATTAAATTTTCTGTATAAATTAATTTATTTGCTTACAAATCTGAACAAAGACCTTCAATATTGCACCCTAAAAATAATTAATTAGGGGCGTTTCTCATAAAGGCTATTGAGGCAAGTCTTCTTTACTCAATCCCCTTTTTAATTACGGTGAATTGTGCGCGTTCTGTTACAAATTACAATGTAAACGTGCATATAATGCTCTTTGCATTTAGTAGAATTTCAATTTCATTTTCGAGTTTACAAGGCAAATATAGTCAGCTGTAAAATTAATTGTTCGATTAATTGGAGATTTCTATCTAATGAAATATTTCCATTCTTACATCACCCAAGGCCTTTTGAGAAGGCTTAACTATCTATTGTCAGTGATTTAAGTAAGGCCTTTGACACTGTGACACATTATCAATTGCTATTGGACAAACAATTCTGTTACCAAATATAAATCTTGATAGCTAACTGGTGCTACTTCTACTAACGTTCCTTCTGAAATAACACGTAAATACTAACCACTATCTTTCTCTTTTTCTAGTAAGTTAATTATGGAAATATCTGTGATTCAATCAAGGACTTACTCCACCAATTTGGTTCCTCTAAAAACGAATTTTTCCGCTGAATTGGAACTGGGCAAAGTGAAACCCGGAAAAGCCGAGATGCACGTCGATCTAAACCGGACCGCGTTAAAACTGAACGTCACCAGGACGAATTACACGTATCTGGAGAACTTATCCATATGGAACACCAGCGATTTTTACTATAATGTGTCTAATAGCACCGAGTTGGATTATGACTATCAAATGATGAACGGTAAGCGAACTTTAGTTTTATGTCGATTAATTGCGAGGAAAATCTTGTTTAAAGATACTTTTATATGGGACGATATATCATTAGATTTTTGAGTTTTGCGTAAGTTGAATAGACTAAGTATAAGTAAGTTTTCATGTTTTCCAAGTATGTGATTCAAAGCATCCAAAATATTTTGTTCAAGTTTCTGCGATGACTTTTTTATTTCAAGCAGTTGCAACAACATTTGACCTTCTTTTTTCGAGCATTAATTTTTCATATTTTCTATGCTTCGGCAGTAATAAAATTTTTTTGAGTACTTTTTTATGTATTTCAAGCATTTTAATAAAAATGTTATTCCAGACAGTCGTATTATTCTTGGTTCGAAAATTTTTTTTAATTTCAAGTAATTTAAAATAATTGTTTATTCAAAGTATTCGAAGCAAAATTTGATGATATTCCAAGCATCCAACGTTACATTTTACGGAGATCATAAATATAACGTTGGATGATGATAATAAATTACAAAGGACTCCTGGAATAAACTAAAAATTTACATCATTTGCCTGGTAGACCGAAAATAGGACTTCTTGACTAGGATTCCCAAAATACTAAAATATATAAAAAATCACATCAAAAGTTTGGAATAATATAATATATTTTTTTGAAATATTAAAAAAAATCAACAAATAAAATTAAATGTTTATACTGTGAATGTTATGTTGAACGTCTGGTCTGATGATGGCCCTTAAGGCGAAACATGTTATCATAAGTGCTACATTAAAAACATGAACTGACACTGTACATTTAGAGTTTTTATTTTAACCTAGACTAGTAAAAAAAATGTTAATAAACTAAAAAATATCTCTACTAAAAGCGTGGAATAAAAGAAACTTTAAATAAATGCCTGGAATGAAATTAGAAATTAGTCAAAGTATCCGAAAAATATTTTAAATTCTAGAAAACGTAAGTAAAAGAAAATAATTTTAAAAAGCCTCAAATGCTTGGAATAAAATAAGAAGTTTTTTTGATTGACCTAAAACCCTAAACACTTATTTCAAATGTCTGGATAATATAAAAAAATTACATCGTTTACTTGGAATTAATTAAATTTTTTAATTTTTTTCAGCCATTTGATATTTTCATGTTATTCCAGTGAGAGAAGCCTTGGTTGAAAACCATTTTAAAATTTTCGGGTATTTCAAATAATTTTTTATCATGATTTATCAGGACGCCCTATAAATCATTAGATTTTTGAGTTTAACTAGCGGTTTAATTTTTTTTACTCTAAAATAACTATGCTGCGAAAATTCATCGTTTTATTCCAGGCATTTTAGGTATCTTCCAAGATTTTTATAAGGAACTTTTCAAGTGTTCGTTTGTGCCTATTTCATGCGTTTGCACTATTTTTATTAGTAGTATTCAGAGCAGTTAAACATTTGACCTTGTTTTTTCGAGCATTATTTTTTCATATTTTCTAGGCTTCGGGTGGTAATTTATTTGAGTACTTTTTTTTGTATTTCAGGCATTTTAATTAAAATTTTATTCCAGACAGTCGTTGTAATATTCTTAGTTCGAACAGCTTTTTATTTCCAGTAATTTAATATAAATTATTCATTCATGCATTCGAACCAAAATTTGATGATATTTCAAGCATCCAACGTTACATTTTACGGAGATCATAAATATAATGTTGGATGATGATAATAAATTACAAAGGACTCCTGGAATAAACTAAAAAATTACGTCATTTGCCTGGAAGACCGGAAATGAGGCTTCTTGATTAGGACTCCCAAAATACTGAAATATATAAAAAATCACATCAAAAGTTTGGAATAATATAATATATTTTTTTGAAAAATTAAAAAAATTCAACAAATAAAATTAAATGTTTATACTGTCAATGTTATGTTGAACGTCTGGTCTGATGATGGGCCTTAAGGCGAAACATGTTATCATAAGTACTACATTAAAAACATGAACTGACGCTGTACATTTAGAGTTTTTATTTTAACCTAGACTGGTAAAAAAATATTAATAAACTAAAAAATATCTCTACTTAAAGCCTGGAATGAAATTAGAAATTAGTCAAAGTATCCGAAAAATATTTTAAATTCTGGAAAACGTAAGTAAAAGAAAATGATTTTAAAAAGCCTCAAATGCTTGGAATAAAATAAGAAATTTTTTTGATTGCCTAAAACCCTAAACACTTATTTCAAATGTCTGGATAACATAAAAAAATTACATCGTTTACTTGGAATTAAATAAATTGTTTGATGTTTTTCAGACATTTGATATTCTCATTTTATTCCAGTGAGAGAGGCCTTGGTTGAATCCATTTTTAAAATTGTCGGGTATTTCAAATAATTTTTTTATCATGATTTATTAGGACGCCCTATATATCATTAGGTTTTTGAGTTTAAATAGCGGTTCAATCTTCTTTACTCTAAAATAACTGTATTGCGAAAACTGATCGTTTTATTCCAGGCATCTTAGATATCTTCCAAGATTTTTATAAGGAACTTTTCAAGTTTTCGTTTGTGCCTATTTCATGCGTTTGCACTATTTTTTTTAGTAGTATTCAGAGCAGTTAAACATTTGACCTTATTTTTTCGAGCATTATTTTTTCATATTTTCTAGGCTTCGGGTGGTAATTTATTTGAGTACTTTTTTATGTATTTCAGGCATTTTAATTCAAATTTTATTCCAGACAGTCGTTGTAATATTCTCAGTACGAACAGCTTTTTTTTTCCAGTAATTTAATATAAATTATTCATTCATGCATTCGAACCAAAATTTGATGATATTCCAAGCATCCAACGTTACATTTTACGGAGATCATAAATATAACGTTGGATGATGATAATAAATTACAAAGGACTCCTGGAATAAACTAAAAATTTACGTCATTTGCCTGGAAGACCGGAAATGAGGCTTCTTGATTAGAACTCCCAAAATACTAAAATATATAAAAAATCACATTAAAAGTTTGGAATATTATAATATATTTTTTTGAAATATTAAAAAAATTCAACAAATAAAATTAAATGTTTATACTGTGAATGTTATGTTGAACGTCTGGTCTGATGATGGCCCTTAAGGCGAAACATGTTATCATAAGTGCTACATTAAAAACATGAACTGACACTGTACATTTAGAGTTTTTATTTTAACCTAGACTAGTAAAAAAAATGTTAATAAACTAAAAAATATACTACTAAAAGCCTGGAATAAAAGAAACCTTAAATAAATGCCTGGAATGAAATTAAAAAATAGTCAAAGTATCCGAAAAATATTTTAAATTCTGGAAAACGTAAGTAAAAGAAAATGATTTTAAACAGGCTCAAATGCTTGAAATAAAATAAGAAATTTTTTTGGTTGCCTAAAACTAAAAACTTTTAAACTAAAACAATTATTTCAAATGTCTGGATATGAAAAAGATATGATGGCCCTTAAGGCGAAACATGTTATCATAAGTACTACATTTAAAACATAAACTGACACTGTACATTTAGAGTTTTTATTTTAACCTAGACTGGTAAAAAAATATTAATAAACTAAAAAATGTCTCTACTAAAAGCCTGGAATAAAAGAAACCTTAAATAAATGCCTGGAATGAAATTAGAAATTAGTCAAAGTATCCGAAAAATATTTTAAATTCTGGAAAACATAAGTAAAAGAAAATGATTTTAAAAAGCCTTAAATGCTTGGAATAAAATAATAAATTTTTTGGATTTCCTGAAATCCTAAACACTTCACTAAAAAGTTATATCGTTTACTTAAAATTAATTAAATTTTTTAATGTTTTTCAGACATTTGATATTTTTCATGTTATTCCAGTGAGAGAGGCCTTGGTTGAACACTTTTTTAAAATTTTCCGGTATTTCAAATATTTTTTTAACAAGATTTTAGTCTTTTAGGTAATTTTTTAGGAAGAATTAAAATAATTGATCAAATAAGTTGGTTGGAAATAAGTTGACTCCAAAAATCCGGATCAAAGTACTTGAATCACCTGGAAAATATTGAAAAATTACATAAAATTCTTGACATAACAGGAAATATGCGCAAATCACGAAAACTTAGATCAAACCCTAAATAATTAAAAAAAAATTCCTTTTTGGCCTGTGAGGCAAAAAATATGATTTCGAGATCCTGGAAAACCTAAAAAATTATTTGAAATACAAAAGCAGTTAAGCTTGGCCATTTTTTGAGTATCTGAAGTAATTTTATTACAGGCACTTCCATTCATTTGAAATAATGTTCTACATCTTTTAGATAGTAGACTTTTTATTGCACTATCTAAATAGCTTATAAACCATTTAAAGACAACATTTTTCTTAAAACATGCCCAAACAATAATAAACACATCTTTCCATATTGGGCTTTTCTACTTCTGGGACACACTGTATAATTTTCTATTATAAATGTGCTGAAAACTAATAGCTAAACAACTAAGAAGTTCACCTTTTAACGTAATTATGTAAACCTGGATTGAAAAGATACATGTTGTTAATTAACTTGGCGTGACTGGGCAGAATTTGAGGAAACGGATATATAACATCCACTTATTTGTTCGCCCTTTGGGAACTTTAGTGTAAGAGAGTTCTTTTGTTGGTTATATCAGATTTTTTCCCATTTTCTTGCAACGATGTAATTTTTTGACTATATGGCGAGCTGGTGGTATTTTCATCCTATTGCAGGCAATTAACGTAATTTTTTTATCGTTTAGGTATTTTATTCCTAGCATTTGACGCCATTCTGTATACTTTCCAGGTATAACGAATAATTAATTTGAAAAGTAATTTATTTGTTACCAACGATTTATTCCAACATGAACAATTATTTCAAATCTTCCAAAACAAAATTACGTTAAAGTAATTAAAATGGCCACTCATATGATTGAAAATTTTAAATAAATATTACAACACCTGAAAAACAAGAAAAATCATGTCTGTCTCTTTATATAGGCAGTTTTTAATAAATAGGTTCATTAATTCAAATTGTTTTGATATAAAAATTTAACATTTACTACCCTCTTACTTTATAATAACTAAACTCCCTATTGCTTGAATAAAAATTGTGCAATAATAGCTCAATATAATAGGTCATTAAAAGGAACCTATTATATGGCAGACTAGCAAAATAAAACTAATTTATTTTATAAAATGAATCCAGAACATACTAGGGGATTTTTTTGTATGTTTTCCTCTTAGACTGTAACATTAAACTTGATATCTTTGTTTACTTAACTGCGAAAAGAGCCCGCTTCTCTGGGAAAACACTGATATCGCGATATCTAAATATTATTTTCAAACGGACTTCTGATATCAATTTTGGCCTTTTTTTTTCTTCAGGAGTTTGAAGTAACTTTAATTATATTCCTGGTTTTTAGCAGGAGACTTTTTTCTAAAAATTGTGGAATGCATAATAGAAATACGACTTTTGACAATTCCAGGCAGTTTATTGAGTCATTCTTTTAATCTTGTGATACTCTCTCTCTGTCTATTTCAATTGCTTGGAAAAGATAGAAATATTATACTAATTGATATTTTAGTCATTCTTCTTTTCTTGTTTGAAATTTCTAAGGGCAAATAGAACGACAAAAGATCTCTTTGTTTTTAAGTACAATTTTTTCTGTCTCTCTCCCTCTTAACCACCTGAAATATGATTATTGACTTATTGCAGGCACTGATATAGTCATTCTTCTAATCTCTCTATCTCTCTCCCTCTTTTTTGTTTCAATTGCTTGGAAGAGATAGAAATAATTAACTAATTCCAGGCAGTTGAATGAGTTCATTTTTCTATTCCTCTCTAAAACTTCCAGGGATAAATAGAAAGACAAAAGGAATCCATGACTTAAGCACAGCGCTTTCTGTCTCTCTCTGTCTAGTACCTGGAAGAAACGCAATCATTAACTTACTCCAGGCAGTTGATTGAGTCATTCTTCTAATCACTTTCCCTCTCTTTTTGTTTCAATTGCTTGACAGAGATAGAAATAATTTACTAATTCCAGGCAGTTAAATGAGTTCATTTTTCTATTCCTCTCTAAAATTTCCAGGGATAAATAGAAAGACAAAAGGAATCCATGCTTTAAGCACAGCGCTTTCTGTCTCTCTCTGTCTAGTACCTGGAAAAAACGCAATCATTAACTTACTCCAGGCAGTTGATTGAGTCATTCTTCTAATCTCTTTCTTTCTCTTTTTGTTTCAATTGCTTGGAAGAGATAGAAATAATTGACTAATTTCAGGCAGTTGAACGAGTCATTTTTCTATTCCTCTCTAAAACTTCCAGGGATAAATAGAAAGTCAAAAGGAATCCAAGCACAGCGCTTTCTGTCTCTCTCTGTCCAGTACCTGGAAGAAACGCAATTATTAACTTACTCCAGGCAGTTGATTGAGTCATTCTTCTAATCTCTTTCTCTCTCTTTTTGTTTCAATTGCTTGGAAGAGATAGAAATAATTTACTAATTCTAGGCAGTTGAATGAGTCATTTTTTTATTCCTCGCTAAAACTTCCAGGGATAAATAGAAAGACAAAAGGAATCCATGTTTAAGCCCAGCGCTTTCTGTCTCTCTCTGTCCAGTACCTGGAAGAAACGCAATCATTAACTTACTCCAGGCAGTTGATTGAGTCATTCTTCTAATCTCTTTCTCTCTCTTTTTGTTTCAATTGCTTGGAAGAGATAGAAATAATTTACTAATTCTAGGGAGTTGAATGAGTCATTTTTTTATTCCTCTCTAAAACTTCCAGGGATAAATAGAAAGACAAAGGGAATCCATGTTTAAGTACAGCGCTTTCTGTCTCTCTCTGTCCAGTACCTGGAAGAAATGCAATCAATAACTTACTCCAGGCAGTTGATTGAGTCATTTTTCTAATCTCTTTCTCTCTCTTTTTGTTTTAATTGCCTGGAAGAGATAGAAATAATTGACTAATTCCAGGCAGTTGAATGAGTTCATTTTTCTATTCCTCTCTAAAACTTCCAGGGATAAATAGAAAGACAAAAGGAATCCATGCTTTAAGCACAGCGCTTTCTGTCTCTCTCTGTCCAATACCTGGAAGAAAAGCAATCATTAACTTACTCCAGGCAGTTGATTGAGTTATTCTTCTAATCTCTGTCTTTTTCTTTTTGTTTCAATTGCTTGAAAAAGATAGAAATAATTTACTAATTCCAGGCAGTTGATTGAGTCATTCTTCTAATTTCTTTCTCTCTCTTTTTGTTTCAATTGCTTGGAAGAGATAGAAATAATTTACTAATTCTAGGCAGTTGAATGAGTCATTTTTTTATTCCTCTCTAAAACTTCCAGGGATAAATAAAAAGACAAAGGGAATCCATGTTTAAGTACAGCGCTTTCTGTCTCTCTCTGTCCAGTACCTGGAAGAAATGCAATCAATAACTTACTCCAGGCAGTTGATTGAGTCATTTTTCTAATCTCTTTCTCTCTCTTTTTGTTTTAATTGCCTGGAAGAGATAGAAATAATTGACTAATTCCCGGCAGTTGAATGAGTCATTTTTCTATTCCTCTTTAAAACTTTTAGGGATAAATAGAAAGACAAAAGGAATCCATGCTTTAAGCACAGCGCTTTCTGTCTCTCTCTCTCTGTCCACAGAATAGTATCTGGAAGAAACGTAATTATTAACTTACTCCAGGCAGTAGGTTAAGTCTATTTCATTTTAAGGCAAGTGGAAATATAAATCGTTTTTAATCAATTCTTCAAAAATCTATGAATCAATAACTTCTAATATACAGGGAGTGAAACATAATGGCAAACTTGGAATAAGATAAAAATTTACTTCAGATGCCTAAAAGAAACGAAAAATAATTTCTAATATCTGGAAACCATACGAAATCGATTCATCGACATATAGTGTGTAGATTTCTCAATTTTAATTTTTTGCTGACTATAAGCCATTTAATAAAAAAGGAAATATAAACAAAATGTGCACTCCTTGCTCATAAAAAATGGCGTTATCAAGCCGAGAGCATGAAGGCACGTTTACGCCATAACGGAACGCCTTTATTTACACAACTCTATTATTTCCATTAACTTTAGCTGCAACAGAACAAGTGGGGGGGTTAGTAATAAGAGTTATTTTACTGTGGTCATTTCACGTATACTGGTTTCCTGTATAGTAGCTATGGGGGGCATTTTATTGGAAGAAAGCTCTTTGTAATATTGAAATCGAAGTAATGGTTTACATTTTTTAGGCATGTGGACATTTTACTTTAGATACCCGGAAATGAAAGATTACTTTAAATGCCTGGAAAAAATAAAAATTGTCATCAAATAGTTGGAATAAATCGAGTGAAATGCCGTGGAAAATTAGTTAAAATGGAATATGTTGGAAAATTCGAAAACTGATATAAAAAACTGCTCGAAAACAATCGAAATTATTCCTGGCAGTTCCTGCAAAATAAAAATTCCTACTTCAAATGCCAGAAATAAATTGAAAAGTTACTCCTTGTAGCTGAAGGACATGAAAAACCATACAAAAATCTCTGGAAAACATAAAAAATGTACTGAAATTCGTGAAAAACAATATAAAAGAAAAATGAAATATTTGAAGGACCCAAAAAATTACCTGGAATATAATAAAAAATTCTTTGATATTCATATAAAAATGAGCCACAAATTTATGCCTAAAAAAATTATTTCAAATATCCTCCAAGATCGAAAAAAAATCACTTCACAAGCCTGAGAAACATTGAGAAACAAATTTTGAAATCCCCGTTGAATGCCTGAAAGATAAGAAACATTACTAGAGATGCCTGAAAAATCGATTAAAAAATTGCTTGGACTAACTGGAAAACGTAAAAAATGACTGAAAATGTTTGAATGGCAATAGAAAATTGATGAAATGCCTGGAATAAAACGAAGATTTACATATCATTGAAAATACTTGAAAGAGAAACAAAATGTGAAAAATGAGGAAAAGTATCAAAAATTTTCCAAAAGTTTGGAAAACACGTAAATTTATTTTAAATTATTGGAAAATATAAAAAAATTATGTCGAATGCCTCAAATAAATCGGAAAATATGCCTGGAAAACATAAAATATAACTAAAATAAAAATGACTTTAAAAGCTGGAAAAAAATAGTCTCTCTAAATGCCTGGAATATGAAATATAATGATAATGAAAAAGTGATTTCAAATTCGAAAAAACACAAACGAAAAATAGATAATATGCTTGGAAAAAGACATAAAATGTAACCCAAAAATCTGGATTAAAAGAGTGACTCACTCAACTACCTGGAATTAGTAAATTATTTCTATCGCTTCCAAGCAATTAAACCAGAAAGAGAGAGTCACAAGATTAGAAGAACGACTCGATCAACTGCCAAGAATTAGTCAAGAATGATATTTCTTCTAAGCACTTAAAAGCAAGAGAAAGAGAGAGAGAGAGAACAAAATAATTTGGGTTCTAGTAGTAAAAATTTAGAAACTATTGATTTATTGCCTACTTTGAAGACTTTTTTAGGCTCTTTTAAAGAAATAATTAAAATTGATTTAGTCAAAGTCAAGATAATACAATTTGTATTTCAGGAGTGCCTGTAAGGAACAAAATAATTTGTCTTTAAACTGGCAAGTGAATATTACGGGTTCTAGTAGTACAATTTTAGATATTATTGTATTAAGTACATTTCAAATTTATTCCAGGCATTTGAGATGATTGAAATCGAACGTTATGTACATTTTAGAGAATCCCTCTATATTTTACGTTTTTTGTTCAATGTGTTTTATGGCATATAATATGTTCATTGCGTACCATGTTATACCATTATGGATTCGTATATAACATATATCGTTTACATATTTGTACCATCATTCACTTGATACCGAAATGGCTGGGGATAAAGAAAATTAAGAGCACAATATTATGCACATACATTCGTGAAATTTATCGTTCGTATGATAATTTAGCTTAGAGAGAGAGAAATAAATCATTTTGGTATTTGATGAAGCATAATGTATGTACAAGGTGTCCTGGATATTGTTTTTAAAAAGGATAATATACAAAAAAAAATTCTGGTGTAATTTCAGCATAGAAATTGCGGAACGTTCATGTTAAATATTAGTTGTACTTCATCAAAATCTTAATTAGTTTTAACGCCGAGGATTACATGGGACTCTTACGGGGGAATTAGGCATTGTATCTTTTATTTTCAATAAATCGACATTAATTGAGATCTTATAATAACTTTTTAACTATAATCGAAGAAATAATTGAATTTCTTTCAGTAGATGATGAGTGATTGCGCAAGATCTATCACATGATTGTCTGTACTTAATTAAATCATTGATCTCTTCTAAATCAGCCAGTTACACAGCATGTAATGATCAAATAGGGGTGATTTATGAATCATGGATTTCTTGAATAATTCTTCAACTATAATCGAATAAATAATTGAATTTCTTATAGTAGATGATGAGTTATTGCAAAATCTATCACAGGAGTGCCTGTACTTAATTAAAACATTGATTTCTTCTAAATTAATCAATAACTAAGTATCTGATGATCAAATTAGCGTGATTTATGAATCATAGATTCATTGAATAATTCTTCAACTATAATCGAAGAAATAATTGAATTTCTTTTAATAGATGATGAGATATTGCAAGATCTATCAAAGGAGTGCCTCTCCTTAATTACATCATTGATCTCTTCTAAATGAGCCAATGATTAAGCATTTGATGATCAGATTTGTGTGATTTATGAATCATGGATTCATTGAATAATTCTTCAACCATAATCGAAGGAATAATTGAATTTCTTTCAATAGATGATGAGATATTGCTAGATGTATCACAGAAGTGCCTGTACTTAATTAAATTATTGATCTCTTCTAAATGAATCAATAACTAAGTATCTGATTATCAAATTAGCGTGATTTATGAATCATAGATTCATTGAATAATTCTTCAACCATAATCGAAGAAATAATTGAATTTCGTTTAATAAATGATGAGATATTGCAAGATCTATCACAAAAGTGCCTGTCCTTGATTAAATCATTAATATATAATAATAATAAGCCAATGACTAAGCATTTGATAATCAAATTTGTTTGATTTATGAATCATTGAATAATTCTTCAACTATAATCGAAGAAAAAATTTAATTTCTTTTAATAGATGATGAGATATTGCAAGATCTATCAAAGGAGTGCCTGTCCTTAATTACATCATTGATCTCTTCTAAATGAGCCAATGATTAAGCATTTGATGATCAAATTTGTGTGATTTATGAATCATGAATTCGTTGAATAATTCTTCAACCATAATCGAAGGAATAATTGAATTTCTTTCAATAGATGATGAGATATTGCAATATCTATCACAGGAGTGCCTGTACTTAATTAAATTATTAATCTCTTCTAAATCAACCAATAACTAAGTATCTGATGATCAAATTAGCGTGATTTATGAATCATAGATTCATTGAATAATTCTTCAACCATAGTCGAAGAAATAATTGAATTTCGTTTAATAAATGATGAGATATTGCAAGATCTATCACAGATGTGCCTGTCCTTGATTAAGTCATTGATCTTTTCTAAATAAGTCAATAATTAAGCATCTGAGGACCAAATTAGTGTAATTTATAAATCATGGATTCCTTGAATAATTCTTCAACTATAATTGAAGAAATAATTGAATTTCTTTTAGTAGATGATGAGTTATTGCAAAATCTACCACAAAAGTGCATGTCCTTGAATAAATCATTGATCTCTTTTAAATGAGCCAATAATTAAGCATCTGAGGACCAAATTGCTGTAATTTATGAATCATGGATTCCTTGAATAATTCTTCAACTATAATCGAAGGAATAATTGAATTTCTTTTAATAGATGATGAGATATTGTAAGATCTAACACAGAAGTGCCTGCACTTAATTAAATTATTGATCTCTTCTAAATGAGCCAATCATTAAGCATCTAAGGACCAAATTAGTTTAATTTATGAATCATAGAATTATTGCATAATTCTTCAACTATAATCGAAGCAATAATTGAATTTCTTTCAGCAGATGATTACATATTGCGAAGTCTATCAAAAGAGTGCCTGTCCTTAATTAAATCATTGATCTCTTCTAAATGAGCCAATAACAAAGTATCTGATGATCAAATTAATGTAATTTATGAATCGTGGATTCCTTAAATGATTCTTCGACTATCATTTGACTAAGAGTTGTTTTAAGGGAATAAAACTTTCTCCATTTAACAGTTCTTCCCTAAACCATTTTTCTTATTTACGATTTTTGAGTAATTTTAAGAGAGATAAGTAAAATTGTCCTGAAAGAATCTTTGGTCTTTTTCCAGGTGTTGAGTCGAGGAATGGAAATTATTTTTTACTTATTCTAAGCAATTAAAGCTTCATTTTTATGTCCCCACGTTATATGTCAATGGATAAACTATGGCTGGAAAATGCAATTTTCAAAATGTAGAATTAGAAAGTAATTTAAAAATGATATAGAAAAGTAGTAAGAAAGTCTAGTTTCTTTTATTATTTTGAATATTTTTTCAATTAGGCCAAAAAAATTCATTTAAACTCATTAAAAGAACAATGAAAAAATGAATTTTTAGTGCTTGAAAAATTAGAGAAAAACTGAACAATTTTTCACGTTATAAAGTCGTAAATTATTCACATTATAGTCTTTTGGCTAAAATTACTCTTACTGCTTAGAAACTCGGAAACATTGCTTTAATTGGATAGAAAAACACAGAATTAACCAGACAAAAAAATATTAATTTAAACTCATTGAAAGAACATTTAAAAAATATGTCTAGTGGAAAATGGTGCCATATTTTCATTATAAATAAAATTTCACTCTCTAAAGTTTGATTAAGGACGTAATTAAAATCCTGCAAGGCATAAAAATCCACCCTTAAATGAATCCCAAAGCAATAATATACAATTTTATCCATCCGCGTTATCCCGAAAGTAAACCTCCAGTCGAATATATAGGAAATGGCCGTAACTCGACCTGTGCTCTTGTAAAATAGTAAAACACAGAGGAAAAACGAAGAAACTGTGGCCGACTGTGAGACGCCCCAATTCGGTCTTTGTATAGGGACGTAAAACCCCCGTCGAGGTTTTTCAACCGGCCAACAGATGACTCATTGATGGAATTTTTGACGTAGAAATTGTCTAGTGGAGTTACAATGGAAGAAATGTTATTAGTAGATTACTGACCTCGAGTGAAAAAGAATAAAATTCGATCTGTATACCTGGAATGATGCATGGCGATAATTTTCTGGAAATAAGTGGAAAATCTCTGTTTTCATATACATTTGGGACCAAATGGTTTTAATATTTTTGCAAGATTTTCATTTTCATTTTTTTATTTTTTTATTCAAGACGAAAGCGTACTTTTAAACTTTCTAAAGTCTTTATGGCATTTAATTGAATAAAATGGAGATTTTCTTTTTAAAACTTTGTCTGTTTAAAAAATTAAGACAAAATTATTAGGAAAGCCTGAAAAACAGTGAAAATGATTTCATATGCTTAGGATGCCTCCAAATACCTGAAAAGGTAAAATAATAAAGTTGAGGATGGTTCTAAAAAGCCGAAACGTTGTAAAAAAAAATTTCTACGTAAACAGTTGCTTCAAGACAGTTGTCTCGTCTTGTTTCTTAAAGATTTAAATGAAGTATGTCAATAAAATTTATATATTTTTTTAGGCAGCTAAATAAATAAATAAATAATAACTTTTGTTAAAACAAAAATCTACATAATGAATAAATGCTTATACAATACCTCATTCCTGTTTTAATGCAGTTTAAGTCTAGCTTAAAGCTATTCAACTGAACCAGACATAAACACTATAATAATATGTTAAATATATCTATTAGCTAAACTAAAATAAAAAATATATAAATTTTTGATTGAACATTGATTCTTTTATTACATAAAAAATATATTAAAGACATTAATTATTAGATAACAAAAAAATATATATATGCAAATATTCCAATAATCTTAAGGTTAAAGAAATCTTAATATTTTTATTAAATTTGGTTACTTTGATTAAATAGGTAAGTCTTGTACTTCCTCTTAAAATTTTTAGGGCTTAAAGTAACATATCATTTCATTATTGAATTGTATTTCTTAACAGCGTTATATGAAAAGGATCGTAGTTAACTTTTACATTTCTAATATTAACATTGTGAATGGTATTTCACAATACATTTTTAAAGCAGAGAAAACTTATTTCAGACAGTTGAGGCATATAAACCTTTTTTTGTTTCTAGGCTTAAAAAAATTATTAATAAATTACTTCAACTGCCTGTAAGTTTGCCTTGGTTTTTTCCAAACAGTTGAAACACAAAAAAATATTCGTACAGGCAGTGTTATTTCTTTCTATTGCCTGTAAATAATAAAACAGTATCGTTTCAAGGAGTTGACTTAAACAAATAAAATAATAAATTGCTTCAATTGCCTGAAAATCATTAAATTTGTCTCCTTTTAAGGAGTGAAACTTTGGATAGTTTCCAAGCAGTTGAATCACAAAAAACATTTTTCTAGTCAGTTGAATCCGTGTGATTTCTTAAAGATTTAAATAAGAAATTACTTCTACTGCTAGAAAATAAATAATTAAAAATCTCTTGTCTCAAGGAGTTGTTGTTGAATTTATATTTTTTCCAGGCAGTACAAGCATATTTAAAAGTATTTTCTTCCAGGCAATTGAAGCCATTTTCCTTGTTAAAAATAAACTAGGCATTAAATTTG
Organism: Anthonomus grandis grandis; assembly: GCF_022605725.1. Taxonomy (NCBI): domain Eukaryota; kingdom Metazoa; phylum Arthropoda; class Insecta; order Coleoptera; family Curculionidae; genus Anthonomus; species Anthonomus grandis. The sequence goes on from NC_065558.1 coordinate 6,887,673, forward strand.
TCTCGTTTTAAGGAGTTATAGTAAAATTTATATTCCAAGTAGTTATAGGCAGTTAAAACTATGTAATTTTTTAAAGATAGTAATATTAAATTACTCCAACTGCTTAGGACGTCCTAAAATAGTCTCATTTTCGTTGAAAGTAATTTAAATGGACTACGAAAATTTCGAGGAAATTCATTAACTATTATTTTAAATTATGCATAATTCTTAGGTACAATTGACGATGCTTCCTGGGCGACGTGCAAGGAATGGACCCCGGCGCAGCACAGCCTTTTCCAGACCGCGAATTTCTTTTTCGCGGCCGCATTCTTAGTTCCTGGCAGTTTTAAGCAGAGCGTACTGTTAGTAAGGTAAATTTTCCATTTATTGTTTGAGAAAAAAAATCGCAATTTTCCAATGGCAAAAGCCAATTTTACCCATTCCAGTGAAATTCAAAGGGGTATTGTTTGGATCCTCGAACTTTGTCCGCGTCGCTTCATTTCATTTTGCGGATCGTTTCGTGTGAAATCAACCGACGCACAGTGGGGCCAAATATCTATATACTCGAAAATAATTAAAAAAATAAATACACACAGGTCACCATGTATCTATCTTTGGATATTCGACATCGATACATTGTGTGAGTGATAAAGCAATACAAGGTGGTCCAGTTTAACGACATTAATTTTACGTGATAGAGAATTTAAAAAGAAATAGACTTTCATTTTAAAATTTTTCAAAGAAATGTTTAATAACAAAGATACAGGATGTTAAAGTAATATTTATTTGTTTATTTATCATAACTTTTAAACTACCCGCTCAATTTTAATTAAATTTCGCGTGCAGGTTATTATTCTGAATTGTCAATTACTTATGAAGCCAATTTAAAAAAAAATTGCCAGTAGCGTAACATACAGAGGGACTTCGTCATTTTTCGCCTCAAACCTGCGAGGCGATAAAATATTTTTTTTATAAGAAGTCTTAATTTAATTGTTCAGGAATAGCTGCTAAAATTTGCAAAAATTTATAAAAAAAAAAGGAAATCGGGCTTTGATTTGTAAAAAAGTCGAATATAACAGATGATCAAAGGTTACCTTAAGTAATTTTTTAATTTGACAGGTTTAATTTATGATTCAAGCCTAATTTTCTTTTTTTTTCCAAAGTTTCTGCAGCATTTTAACCGGAATTTCTGTACAATTAAACTAAGATATTTTAAAAACAGTGCCTTAAATCAAAATTTTGCAAGAATAACTTTTTTTCCAAATTAAATAGAGAATGACTTCTTATAAGAAAAAATATTTTATCGCCTCGCAGATTTGAGGCAAAGAAGGACCTCCGTATGTTACGCCACTGGCATTTTTTTTTTAATTGGCTTCATTAGTAATTTACTGAAAAATGTAATTTACTGCCAATAGTTTAAAAGTTATATAGGAGTTAATGTCAGTTTTTAGACATTTGGCCTCACTGTGCGAGGAGGTAAATGTATTTTTGGCAATTTTAATCCGTTTTACGAGGACATTTCTGGATTATTCTACTACGCAACTATATCCAAAAAAATTACTATAAATTCGAAAGCAAAAAATATCTGCTTTTTTTCCTACTTTTAGGGCTCTTCTATCCTTCGGGTACTTCTTCCTGGCCATCTGGGGCGGAGTGGAAGTTTGCGCTCCCGATATTTTATTATGGAATTTAATAATCGTTTTGCTGAACTGCACGCATACAGCGTTGCTGATTTGGCGGTTTTTACCGCCCACATTGACGTTGGAATTAACCGATTTATATATTAAGGTACGAAATTAATTTTTCATTTAATTAAGTGTGCAAGAAAGTAGTAAATTATTCGACGAAGGAATAAGTAGAAATTGGAACTGCCATAATAATAATAATAATAATAATAATAAATGTTTTTTTTTAATTTACTTAACTCAGGAATATATATACAATACATATAAAGTTTCATTTGGAATAAAAAATTTCACGAGTAAATAAAAAAGCCGGGAGATTCCCGCATATAGCAGATTCTGAGAATTATATGCAAGAAATTTAACACTGCGGCTAAGCATTGTATATGTATAAACCAACTCTAAAGTGTGACAATACTAATATCTAAATTTTTAATTTTATTTCTAAACACATTTACTGAAATATGTAAAGGGTTTAAGTCGATATTAAAAAAATGTATTTGTCTAGCAATATTGTAAGGCAATGATCGTTTTAAGAATTCACCTCTTTGTTTGAAAATTTGAAACGTTTTTCTTCGAAGATTCAAATGATGAACATCAGCACTAAAAGAAATCTTGCGATAAAGGTATGGTGGGCTACGGTTTTTTTTTAATTTTATAATAAAAGCACAATGAATGCATCAATCTGCGCTTAGACAATTTAGCCACTTTAGTTCACTCAACTTATGTGATACATGATTTCGTCTGCAAATACCAAAAATTAGTCAAATACATGAATTTTGTAGGTTTTGTATTCTTCTCTTATCCTCATAGTTCAAGCACCAACCATAAACAACATCACAATAATTACATTAAGATAAAACTTGCGGGTCACAAAGGAGTTTTTTAATGTTTATATCTAGATATTGCCTATGCATATAAATAGACTTTAGCGCCATGTAATCCTTTCTAAGGATTCCAGATACATGGTTTTTAAATCGAAGAGGAATCTACCATTAATCCCACACTTTTATAGTTATCACCGATCTGTATTTGGTCATCATTTATTTTAATTTTAATCTGATTGTGAATGTCACTGATAGTCGCTAAGTTGCCAATAAGAGGCATATTAGATTTCACGGGGGTTAATCTTAATCACTGCTTTTAGATCTTCGTTAATTTTATTTTCGGCATCTTTTAATTCATGGGCTAATAATATTTGTATCATCCTAATAATATGCGTATGGATGGTACTTATAATGTCGCAGTACTAAGTAAAATCGGCAGGTGTATATTGTAAATAAAAGAGGGCGCAGAATATTGATATTTTATTTAGAAGCATACTAGTACACTATTGACGGCTTCATAGAGCTATAGGACATAATACGGACTAATAATATTTATTAACTTTTTTTATTTTTGACTTTTTCCATTATTTGGAAATTTTGTTTTTTTTTTCCAAATTTTGGGTAAAAAACCCAGAAATATATTTATATTTGTTTTTTAAATTTGCTTTTGTTTGTTTACCTCGTATTCATAGTTTTTTTGCCATTAAATAAAACAGTTTGTAACAACGAACAGGATTTTGATCATTATCATTTATCAACAGTTGAAATTACTACAAAGTTTATATAAGTTTGTTTATGTATATTTAAACATTCTTTGGAATTTTGAGGTTATAGAGCCAAAACTATATTTTCTTTGTAGAGCCCTGAAGATGAATTATCTATATATCTTAAAACCGTGGGAAGGAACAAATAGTTTTCTTTTCTACGTCTGGTTACTTGAGAGTTTTTAAATGATATCGACGATTTTTGGGTTAAAGATTTAGTAATCTTAAAGAATTTTTTGAAATTTCACAGTTCGCAATTCAAACTAATTTAGAATAGTAAAAGTTTTAACTTATTTACAAATGTATTCTGGCTTTACTCAGAATTTTAAAAGGGAATTTTTGTTTTTTTTTTAATAATTGCCAATTTCTACCAGCAATGATCTGTAATTAATAGAAATTCAGTGAACAATAAGAAAACTACAATTAATTCTAATTTCCAAGCATCTCAAAATTATAAAAGGAATTTTGTGAATTTCACTTATTCTAATACCCAAAGGAAAGGAACCGTTTAAATAATCATAAAAAATAAATAATTTTTTCATGGACTTTAGCAATGAAGCTTGGTCAGTAAAAATAAATTTCCAGGCCACTTCACTAATTTCTGAATAGTTGCTGAGAACTCGTTCACTCAGTCATTCATTCATCTATGAGTGCCTCCATAATTTTTTTCTTCTCTTAGAATTTCAAAGATGAGAAACCTTACAATCTTAGAAGATTAGAGGTAAAGAGGTATAGAAGTCATAGAGGTATAGAAATTTAGTGTTCAGCGAACTATAAACTTAAAACATTATATCGTCTAACAGTATGTATAAATGCGAAATTTTAACGTGCCGCCCCTAACCCGAACAATTAAGACCCTATTTATAACTTCGGCACTTCCTCCCGAAATTTCTTATTCTCGCAACTCGTGCCCGAACTATAAAAGGTTACCAAGGCCGACAACTTTTCATACTTCCAAAAATTTCAAATTCGGAAAGTTTGCGTGTTCGGGCGGACGAAGTCGATTTCGGTGTGGTCCTGTTATGACCGTGTAAACATCGAGGGGGATCTCTTTTTGAAAAATTAAATTTTCCTTTAAAACTTTCAAGTTGGCGTAGATCTTGGCTTGTTCCTGTTAAACCTGTCGTTTTAATTATATAGTGGTTCCCATTTCTTCCTTTTTTTCTTTGTATCAATTGGGTTAGAAATTTCCGATTTTCTAAGGCTTTTTTTTGTGAATTTAAATTAACTTTTTTTTTTAATATAATGGCATTTATTCGTAATCTTATTGGATAGAAATGGTTGGACATTTTGTGTACTGTTCTAAAATTCTTTAAATTTCTTGGTACACTTTCCCAAAATATGCTCAAATTTTCTATAAATTTTTTACAATTATATTTAAATTTAATTGGCTTTAATTGTGATTCATTTGAATTGCAATGGTTGAAATTCACAAATTTTTCGTGTTTTTCTGAAATTCTTTAGATTTCCCTGAAGTTTCACAAAATTCTTCAAATTCCTTGGTACAATTTTCCAAAATATTCTCAATGTTATTAATCTTTCATGAAATTATCGGGAAAATGTGGGAACTGTTGAAAATTTCCTCGAAATATGTTTTTAGAAAAATTCCCAGCTGAAATCTAAAATAAAGCAAAAACATGCAATCCTTTAAATGTATTCTCAATTTTTTGAAATTCCTTAAATATTCCTTAATTTCTCAGTAAAATTATACTTTAATTAATTATTTTTATTACGACAATATTGAATCGGTTGTCCTGAGTTTAGGTTTTTTTTATATGCCTCAAATTTCCTTAATTTTTTTAAAAAAATCCATAAATAAAAAAAGGACTTTAACCCTCTAGAAGAAGAAATTAATTAAAAATTAAAAAACTTAATTCAGCTTGTACGAAGTCTGGCAATTAAATAACGAGACTGCGCGCCTAGAGGGCGCCCTAGACGGGTGGGGAAAAAAACGAGTAGTGCGTTGGGTATCTAGATATCTTGTCTATGCACGTACCAAAACACGTTTTCGTCACTATTATAGTATTCGTGCAATAGTGGTTTGAAACGAACGTGTTTTTTTCTCGTGCCGAAAACCATGTGTGACCAAAAAACAAGAGCAACACATCAATCTTAAATTTCTTGTTAAATTGAAAAAAAACTCCGACTGAGTGCTATAAATTGTTGCAAGAGGCCTATGGGGAAAATTCTCTCTCTCATGAACGTGTTTTTGAGTGGTGTAAGCGCTTTAGTGAGGGCCGAGAGAGCACTGAAGATGACCAGCGCTCAGGTCGCCCTGTCACTGTTTTAACTCCGAAAACAGTGACCAAAATCAACCAAATGGTGCGTGCAGATCGTCGAATTAGCACCCGGGTGATTTCCAAGGCTGTAAACGCCGATAAAGAAACGATTAGAAAAATTTTACACGGGGAATTACACATGACAAAAGTCTGTGCGAAGTTGGTGCCAAAAAACCTAACTCCTGACCAAAAGCTCTTGCATCAACAGCTCTGCTCAGATTTCCTTGAAAGGTTAGAAGAAGATACCGGACTGATGAAAAACATTATTACTTGCGACGAAACGTGGATTTTTCAATATGATGTTGAAACCAAGCGGCAATCGATGCATTGGAAGACTCCTGAATCGCCCAGAATAAAAAAAGCAAGGATGTCCAAATCAAAATTCAAGGCAATGTTGATCGTTTTTTTCGATATTAACGGTATCGTGATGAATGAATGGGTTCCAGAGGGTCAGACTGTCAACCAGACTTACTATTTGTCAGTTTTGGCAACACTGCGAGAACGAGTTCGTAAAAAACAGCCCGAGTTGTGGAAAAACCACTCGTGGATTTTGCTCCAGGACAACGCACCTGCCCATAACGAGCTATCTGTGAAGCAGTATTTGGCCGGTAAGCGCACTCCAGTGCTCGAACACGCGCCGTATTCGCCAGATTTGGCCCCGTGCGACTATTTTTTGTTTCCGAAGATAAAATCTGCTTTGAAAGGGACCCGATTTGAGTCGATAGAAGCGGTAAAGCAAAAATCGGCAGGGCTCCTAAAGGCCCTCACCAAAAAAGACTTCCAGCACTGCTTCCATCAATGAAAAAAACCTATGGAAAGATGTGTGGCGACGGGAGGGGAGTGTATTGAAGGGAAGCATTCGAATGTATAATAGTTTTTATAATAAAACCCTTTTTCGTTACCAGTCTCGTTATTTAATACACAGAAAAAAACGATTACTCGTAATAAGTAAATAAATTTTCTCATTTTTTCAAGAATAATACATTCTTAATTGAAATAAATAGGCTTAAATTGCGGAAATAGAGTTCTTTATAAATAGGAAACAAAATATTTAAAATACAGATTTAAAAAGAGAATACTTTTTTAATCAAAATATTTCATAGATTTAGTTGTATTAAATGTATTCTCAAATAAAAATAAGTGAAATGTCCCATTTGAATAATAAAGGTATCAATTCAAGTCATTATAATCTTGAATTTAGTAAATGTTATGTTCAATTTAAGCTTTTCAACTTAATTAATTTAAATAAATCAGTTTATTGTTTAGAAAGATATATATTATTGCTTTAAAGCCCGTATATATAGTTTAAAATACTCTATTAATCAAGTGAAGACTATACCCGGTTCGTTTGAAGAAAATAAATTGTTGCTTTAAATATTTATTTTCTTACAATAAAATCAATGTATTCAATTGAATTTATATATTCTCAAATGAAACTTTTTGTTCATCTCAAAAATGGCAACTTCGGCGTACCACGCCACGCGTACCCTGCTTGCCTCTTATACTCTTGTTAGTCATAGACTAACTTAGATTTTTATTTTCTATGAGTACCTACTTTGTACTTTGTGATAAATATGTGCCTATATTTAAAAAACATACACAGAATGTGTGTTTCTTTTGGTTTACTGTTTTTGTTACAATTATTTAAAGTAATATTTGTTCCTATATAATGTATGTAGATTTTGTTTTCGGATAATAAACATATGTTTGCGTAGAACCTGTTCTATTAATTTATTACCAGAATTTAACCGAAAAATAATTAGGTAAATACATAGATATTTATTGCAATGCCTAAATTATAAAATATAAAACGGTTGAATTTTTAATACGTTATAGCAATTCTTACACTTATAGTTGTACAACTAATACACTTATAGTTATACAACTTATAGTTGAAATAATAATTGACAGTTTTATGTTATTTAGTGTTGTGGTAATTTATAGGGTTCTTTTGCTATCAAAATAAAAATACCAGAAAGTGTGTGCCTTTTGATATTTTTATTTTGATTCTAAAAGAACCCATTAAATACCACAGCACTAAATACTATAAAACTATTAATTTATTTCAACTGAGTGTAAATATTACTTATTTCAAATATTTAACCTATTTAAATCGAATAAAAAATATTAATAACAAGCCATAAACATTTTAATTTAATACTATTTAATATTCAATTCAATTTGCCAGGCGGTTTAAAGCAATTCTTCCCATCTTTAAGTTGAATTTATGATTCATTGTAGCTAGTCTTAAATATTTTTGATTTGATGAAGCAAGCAGTAGAATTACTTAAATTAGGAATATGACCGTTTCAATGTAAGAAAAAATAAATTTGAATTAAATAATTAAATATCATCGCTTTAAAGAAAAAAATATTCCTTGCAAGAATATGATATTCTAAATTGAAATTTCAATATATTCTCACAATAAGTTATTTGTCGACTTAAACCAATTCTATAAACATCTTGAAATTGAAAATATAATATTCTTAAATTAAACTTTTATCTTCTTGCGGATATATAATCCTTAGATTTTCTCAAATAAAGTGTCTAATTTTCATTTTAAGTACCCTTTTTTTTCTGTGTAGCCAGACCTCGTAAACGAAAATTAACAATTATTCCAATATGAATGTAATTCAACTTACAGGGAAAGACTCAACATTATACTTCCTAGAAAAAAAATTAAAGATAGTACTTTTTTACACGTATTTCTACTTATTGCCTTCTTCAGGTAGTTTCTTGGTCTTCAACCAGAATAATAAGAGAAATGCAAATAATCGGAAATAGTCTTTATTTCCTTAAATTTATTGGAAGTTCTTCCTTAAAATTCTTATCAATTAAAATTGACAATCGACAATTTTTTAAGATTTTAATTAAAGGATAAAATAATAAATGATTAACACCACTTTAAAATGTTTAACAAACAAATATATCATCGTTTTATAAATTCGTCATAAGAATACAGATTTTACGTTTGTTATATTTTATATGATTGTTAATTTAAATGCGGGCTTTCATTTAATTACGGTTTACCAAACCTGCTCAAATCACTTATCGATTTTGGTAAATTCTTCAACATTTTTAGCAAAACTGAATAATATGAAAGCTCATTCCAATAGCCTCCAGTGCCAGATTATGGGAATGGGTTGAAAAGTCTCTTCAGCATAATAAACTCTTCGAAATTCCCCAAATTTTTCAGGTATCGTCATATTTAGAGAAGTTTTTCTCATAATTCAATATAGTTCGATTTCCTTTTAATAATAATAAAAATGGCCTCACAACATTGCCCCGTTTATTTAAATCGAAAGCTTAAGTACCCGCCTCCGATATAAGACCTCCAACGATGTCATGCAATTCAAGAGTGCAAAAATTAACAAAGTCAAGGGTGAAAACTAACGGTTGCACGCGAAAATGCATATAAATTAACGTCGTTTTTCACTTTCTTACGAAAAATTCTTACGTTATCGCGGTTAAACAAAATGGGTTATCTAATCGGGTCTGAACCGAAGACCCAAATCTAATTTTAAGATTGCTAGCACGGAAAGATATAGGAATTTCGTGACGGCCTTAGATCCTCTTGGGGTATAATTTGTTTTAATTAAATTTTACAGAAACTTTGTAATGAACGGGGGAGGGAAGTGGCAATTATTTCGTAATTCGACAATTTTAGGGCCACACGATTTATTTAAAAGCATAAGAAATGAGATAAAAAAATGCATACAAAAATTCCATATCTCCCTTTCAACGCAACACAAGTGTTGAATTCAAGTCGTTTTGGACCCTTTTAAAACCAAGAAAAGCTCGTGTCATATCCCCAACTCAATTTAACTTTTTAATGCAGTAGGTATTTAATGATGGAAATAAAATTTGTGATGCTTTTGCCATGCAATATTAATGCTCATGAAGTGGTAATTAATCAGGTTCGGATGGATGATGTGTTAATTGCATTGGGAGACATGGTAAAGCAGTTAGAGTGGACTCTATACTTTCTTTTTTTAATGCCTTTTCTGATTTTCTTTGTTTTCCTTTACTAGCTCTATTCAATCCAGCCAGAATCTGTCCAGTTTTTAAAAAAGTCTATCTCTTTCTACCCCTGCCAAAGTATTTCAGCTAATTTTATCCAAAATAATATACAGGGTGTCTACTATAGAAACCGCGAAACTTTAAGAGATGATTAAACAAGTCATTTGCGACAAAAAAGTCGTATAACATTTTTTCGAAAAGTTGTTAGTTCTTCTGGTATTTAACATATTTTGATTTTATTAAATTTCTTTGTTTTTTTTTTCATATAAACAAGAATATCTCCGTTATTCTTAACACCACATAAAATTTAGATATGCCATCTGAAAGAGAATTAAATTTGCTATAAGATGGGTATATTTAAGTTTTTGAGTAATTTTTTATACCGGCTGAGTAATATTTTATTATTAAATGTAACATTTGGGAAATGTGCAAAATTAGTGGCATCTTCTTCGCTGTCATTGACATTTTTTTTCCAGCAAAAACTACTGCATTTAATATGCTTTCCAATGATATACTTACTTTTGTGAAAGCTATTTGTTTTCACAGCAATATCATGGGCAAAAGAAAGAAAACCATAAAAATTGAAAATGTTTAAAATGGGCAGAAAAAATTATCTCAGGAATTTGGAAATTTTGGAAAAAGTAATTTTAGGTAACTTTAGCGCCCTCTATCTTCTAGGCTTTTGATTTTACAGAAAAGACCTTAGATTATAAATTCTAGGAAATTTAATCATAAACATTTTTTGTTTCGAACACTTTTCCCTAAAACCCAAAAAAATTTATTTTTCCAAAAAAGTATGGGAGAAGGGATCACAACTTTTTGTTTTTGGGCTTTTTATAAAGAACACTAACTTTGTGCAAAGAATGAAGAATTCGCCTATTTTTATCAAAAAAAAAATTGCAGATTGACTGTACTAGTAACTCAATTTTCATAAAATGTGAATGTTTATTCGTTTTTGCTATCATACCTAAAAAAAATTAATTTCTTTAAAATTAACATGTCAGCCAAGCAGTTCATATTCCGCTTAACTAATTCAAAACCAACTTATGCGTGACTAGAACAGAATTTGCAATTTCCGGCAAACTTATGCATGCCTAACGATAATTCCGAACAAAGATATTTAGTTCCGATTAGATTCAAATTACGGCAATCCATAAAGGATAGTTGTCAAGGGCCTTACTATACGATTCTATCAATAATAACTGTCTATTTTTAGATATTTAAACCCCTTCGCGTAAGCAAGAAACACTTTAAAGAATTGGTGAGGGAGGCCAAAGTGCAAACGTTAGAATGCGGTGATATTTATGCTGTGGAGGACGTCAGTCCGGCGGACGAGAGACTATCGATATTGCTCAAAGGAAGGTAAGAAACCCGAACGAAAATCCTTTACGCATAAGATCAATGATTATTTACAGGCTTCGTGTAACTTGCGACGACACCCACCTCCATTTTATCAATCAGCACCAATTCGTAGATTCTCCAGAATGGGAGGCGAACCACGAACAGTCTGATGACGTATTTCAAGTGACAATCACCGCCGAGGAGGACTGTACGTACTTGTGCTGGTCCAGAATGAAACTGGAAAGGGTGCTAAGGCACAGACCCATGCTTAAGACTGTTTTGGACTGTGTTATTGGTAATGAATGATTTCTTATGACAAGTAAAGAAAAGAAACTTATTTTCTTTATACACAGGAAAGCAACAAATCCACTCGCGTGCCAACAATTTCTGATAGTTTGTCTTACTAGTTGAACTTTAAATTTCTTTTACAAACTTCCAGTTGGCTTTTCAATTTCGTTTCCGTTAAAACGTATTTTATAAATGTTTTTGCTTTATTGAATGAACTTCTTTACAGTAAATAACGTTCAAGCTTTATTTCCTTGTTGGAGTGTTTTTTAACCGTCTGAAAGAACTAAAAAATAATCTGGATATAGGAATTAATAAAGTAAAGAACAACTAAAAATTAATCCAAAAACAAATAACTATTAAAAATAAAAGAATATTGTTTGCAAGGAATAGAAACTGCCTGGACAAATAACTCAATTAATTAGGATTAAATTAAATATTCAGTACATAGAGAACAGCTTACAACTACCTAAAGAAATGAAATATAGACCATATTATATAAAACGAAAAATTAATTAAGACGATGTAATTAATTAATTAATTGCTCCTTTTAGACCCATTACTTCACTTATAGTATACACAGGAAGTTTAATCTATTACACTCTGAGCTCATTTCTTGTTATGACTTTGTTATATTGAAATTGGAAACGATGAAAAAACCTATTTATTTAATAAAAATGTCTAATTTAAACCAACGTTTCGATAGTTATATCTACTATCGTTATCAAGGTAAATAAAGTTAAATTAAAAATATATTTTTCTAAATTGATTTTTACTATAAGTGACGTAATACCCAATAAAATAAGTAATTCAGGACTAATTTAAGTTACATAGAAACTAATTCGACTCTCAGGGAGAAAATCTAAATTGTTGTAACTGCCTGGAAGACTAAGAAACTATTTCAGGTTTTCCTAGTACGAAAATTTGACTGAATGTCCCAATTTTTTTCGACAGGAACATTAAATTAATTAATTGATTCAATTAATTTCTTATTATCGGATTTCTAATTAACGGGGAAAAACTGCCTGTAAGGAGTGAATTCATTAATTTAATACACTAGTTAAACTTTGAAGAGAGAATTAGAAAATGGCTCCGGAAAAAAAAATTATTAATTAAAAATAGAAATTAATTAATCAATTCCAGAAGAAAATTATGACAAAAATCTGGCACTACTTGAAAGAAATTAAAAAATATCCCCCAGCTGCTTATAAGAAAGGATTAATTAAAAAAAAAGAATAATATGTATAAAATTAAAAAAAATTCCCCAACTGCTTGGACGAATAATTTGATAAATAAAGATTAAGTTCAAAAACCTGGAAAAAAAAGGAATTTATCAATTAATCGTTCCAGCCTGCAAGAAAAAAATTTAAATTATTTTTTACAACCTGAATGAAAGTTTAATTAATTCAAATAAAATGGAAAAGGAGATTTCCAGGAAAAAAATTGAATTACTGCTTAAAAAAAAAGAAATTTTATGAGCTCAGATCCTAGAACATTGAAAGGCCTTTTAAATTGAAAAGCCTTTCAATTTTTTCTTAAATAATTAATTAATTATGTAAAAAATTGTTAATTAATTCAGCTTCCTGAAACTAGAAACTCCCTCTACCTACTTAGACAAACGAAGAAAAACAACCAATTCACGGTCTCGCAAACATTTATTATCGACGACACGTGTTTCGCTCTATTAGAGCATCATCATTTAGTTTTAGACCTGATGAGTCTGTGACTTGGTTGTTTTTCTTCGTTTTTTTATGTTGTACCTGGTCTCTTTGAGAAAATGGATGAAACCTCCCACATAGCAAACATACATTATACGTAAATGCTATGTATATTCATAATATCCTGACGTATATACATACAATGTCTCTTTATAATGCTCTGTTTATTTTATGGATATAAAATAATAATAATTTTTTTAACACTCGGGGTAATACATGGAATATAGTATTAGTACGTACAGTGCATATCCTGAATATACTAGATATTTAAAGTATATTCAAGGGTTATATTCTGTTTATCTGTTACATGTATCTTTATAGAATATACAAATACAATTTTTAATATTCCAGGATATATAATAACAATTTCTAAGGTATATAGATACCTATATCCATTAAAGATGTTCTGTATATGGATAATTTCCTAGGTAACAAAATAACGTCTTAAATACGTCATTTTTCGTACTTCCTAGTCTACGTGACGAGTCATTTTGACGTCCTTGCTACCTTAAAGTAACGTACAAATGTTACATCCAAAATGAAGTCCTAAATAAAAGCTAAAAGCTAAAGGCTTCTGTAAGACGTCAAATATTTACATAGGACGACGTTTAAAGACTATTTTAGGTCATTTAAAACTACCTAAAATATTATAAGTAACTAGTTTTTAAGGACTTGAATATTGAGAAAAAATATTTTTAATTAAATTCCAAATATATATTTATTTATTCATTTGTATGTATAACAAAATAAAGTAGATATTCTTTGGTCAAGAAAACTCTAAAAAAAGAGGAAGGAGAATAGGAGGAAACATTCGGCACAAAAATACTGACAACTTTTAATTTTAATAAAAGGATGTTCGCGCCGATGTTTGCCATGTTTTTCTGTTTTTTTTTTATTTATAAAGAAGATTAGATCAAGATGTAAACGCTGTATAAAATAAAACTTTTTTGTATATAAACGGTATATTTCGAGCTCCAGAACATTACAAATAGAAGTAAATATTACAGTTACATTATAACCATGTAGTTTTGTACATATTTACACTTATAAAACAAATATTTAAAATTATCTATTATTCTTAAGGCATTCTAATACAAATTAATGATTTTATTGTTTAACTTAAAATTAAATCAAATAACAACATTTGAAAAGGATGATTCCCTTTGCCGAACGGAGTTTGGAGAGTGTCAACATAGACTGCAACTGAAAAAGCCTATAAAAAAAATTGTTTTATTGCACAATATGGCCGCCCACTTTGTCCATGAATACATGGCAGAAGCAAATAAAATAGTCATAAAAAAAAATTCTTGTCTATATTTAAACTCTTAAAATATGAAATAATATACCTGATCTAATCCAATTTGGCCTTTTCTTAAGATGATAAGTAGGTTCAACACCAAAAATGTGAAACAAACATTACACAATACGCCTTAGCCCGGGATCACCTGCACCGTATTTACTGACAACAAATTGTTGTTGTTGTAGCAAAAAAAAAGTTGTTGTACAGCAAATACGGTGCAGGTGATCTTCGGTTGAATTCTAGACATTGTCTGTTCTTTTTTAGACATCAAAGTGACTTTCCTAAAATGACGCCAAGAGACGTCATTGTCGATGTATATATCGAAGGTATAGGCGACGGTAATGTTCACAAAATATATACATTTATTATTTATACTTGAACATAAAAAAATAAGTTAATCTAAATGAGTAATATATATACATAGAACATACAGGATATTTTTTGCACTTTCTGGACTTTATAGGTATATACAGGGCATATCGCATGCTATGTAGGCTTTTTGTCCCTCTACCTACGTCGAAGAATTATCATGAAAATGAAAAATTTTAAACAAATTTAAGAATAAAATATTTTTTTTAAAGAAATTATTCAAAAAGTATTCTAAATACCTGTAAGAAAATTTAACTAATTAACAAGAACTGAGAAACGAATGTCGCTCCGGCTGCCTGATAGGAGCACTAATTAATTTAAAAAAAAATCAAAATGATGTTAAAAATTTAATTAATGTAGAAGCATTTAAAAATTAATTCAGTTATCAAAAAAAAAGGAAAAACTATTAATGAAAAAAAAATAGAAATTAGGTTCAACTTCGACTGCCTGGACTAATGATTTAATTAATTAACTAATAAAATTCGGTTGCCAGAAACAAATGGAACCCTGCAAGTTGAAAGTATTTAATAGAAGAAACTAATCAAAAATCAAATTATTTCAAATTAATTAGTTGAGAGAAAATTAAAAATTAATTGAACTGACAGCAAGAAACTGAAAATTACTCTTATTATCTTGAAGATTTCAATTTTTAGCTGGCACCAAAAATACTTTAGCTGGAAAAAAAACAATGGTTTCTTTAATGCTTTTTAACACTAATTTTAAGGGCTTCGATTTTAGGTAAAGACATCACACAAAAACTGTACGCACTCAACGAGCACTTAAGCGGTTTAAGCGAGGAAAGAAGCAGAGGCAAACGTAACGCCTTGTGGGCCAAAACTAACAGCAGAAGCATGTCCATGGACGCGGTCAACACCGGCACCACGGGATTAGTGAGGTCTCAGGCATACAAGAGTGCCACAGCGAACAACAACAGGAGCAGTAATGCGAACTGTTTTAGTCCGAATTGTAAGTCCGAATTGTATGGGAAATCTCTTGGTTCAGCTAGAACCAAGAGAGCATTAGATCTTCGCCCTACGAAGATCCAATATCCAATATTGTTTGATAGTTTATTTTCCCTGTTTAGATCAACAGGCACAATACCGTTTACAACGTGTTCAAAACACCTGTTGACGATTTATTTTTAATTTAGGCTTTTCAGCTTAAGTGAGCCCTTCAACGTGTATAAATGTATTGCCAAGTTTTATATTTATAATTATTTCTAGCTACCTAATTATCATTAGGTGTATATAACAATAACATTATCAAGAGGCGGGTTCATCCGATCTGGCAACTTTCTAAAACTAGTTTTCGTTCATTTTTACATAAACACCTTTAGTATACAGATCTCCTTGGTGAATTGAGTGTCACGCCAAACGACTATATCTCTTAATAGTTCATAGTTCAATAGTAAATCAATAGATCCCCTGGCCTAATTTTTTTTTAAATTTTAGTAGGTTCGACCAGCCGTCTTCAAACCTCGAAACCGCAAACGTGGGTACCGCTGGTGGCCACCCAGTTCCCCAAAAAATCCCCCTTCATCCAACAAAATTCGACCACCAGCCTCCGGATACCGGAGGTGCACTCGACCCCGCCTCTCCAACGTACGAAATCCGTAAAGGGCCCCAAAAAGGAGCGGGAGGTGAAATTCAAGGCGCCCCTGAAATAGGAGTTTTTTATACCAAACATTCATGAAACCGACACACTGGTCGAATCGATCACTTTAACCGAAGTTAAATGATTGTCTTGGGGGTTATGTATACTAGGGTGGCCGCTGGTTTAAGTATCAAATCAAATCAAATCATTTATTTCCATCGACATCATAACAACATATAGGAATTGTCAATAAAAAACTACAGTGCTAATAAAAATAGTATAAAATTACAAAGATATGAAAGAAAACAAATTTAACTTAATTTAGTCAATAAATCTGCAGTTGAAGAATTCTGTCAACTAACATGGTCCTACGAGCCCTTTTAAAAGTTGGAAAAGTCTTAGCGCTCTTTATTCTACATGGGTGATGATTAAACATTTTGAGAGATGTAATTTCCGGAGCATCCTGTACCTGCGATAACCGGATAAAAGGAATATATAATTTATCTGCATTTCGAGTTTTATAAAAATTAAGATCTCCAGAGCTTATGTAGTTTGAAAGATTTTTATGTACTTGACATGCGCCCTCCAAGATATAGATGTTAATTATAGTTAGGATTTTTTCTTTTTTAAAAGTACCACGGCAAGTTTCTCTGAAGGAAAGTCTAAACATCGTACGTACAATGCGTTTTTGATTTATTAGCACACTCCCAATACTGGGGGAATTACCCCAAGCTAATAAGGCATAGGATAGAGTGGATTGCACTGCGGCATAATAAAAACTTTTAAGTGTATATGCATCCACATAGTCTCGAAGCTGCAAGATGGAATAATTGCTGCGGGAAAATCTATCGCATACAGATTCCACCTGAAGATCCCACGATAGATGTCTATCAATTACAATTCCCAAGAACTTGGTGGAGTGTTGTTGGATGAGGCTACTTGATGACTGCTCTTTAATGAGTAAGCTCCGGTCCTAAATAGCCCGTGTGTTATGTAGCTGTCATTAACCAGGAGAGACAAGTCATTAATAAAAAGTAAAAATAAAATTGGCGCAAGAACACTACCCTGTGTAACCTCAGTGACGACAGTTGCCCAATCAGATATGGTCACCTGACCACTAACTCTCAATCTAACAGCCTGGGTTCTACCTGTCAAATATGATTCAAATCATTTATAAGTCGGACCTCTTATACCATAATGAAAGATCTTATTTAATAGTAAAGCATGATTAATGGTATCAAGTGGGGTATAAATGCAAAACGCGACATGTCCATTAGATTACAATTTGAGAAAACAAAAAAAAACCTTTTTCGAGGTTTTCATTGCTTTATTGAAAGTTTTAATTATTGTTTAAAACTGAATTGTTAAATATGTCTACCCTACCATTTTGATGAATGCATAATCATTAGGCTTCTTTTAATTTAGAGCTATATTTTGGACATGTCGCATTCTGAAACTAAGGCTTGGACATATCTTATTTTGCACACAACAATCGAGCAGAGCAACGATAAACCCAACTTACTAAAATTATTAGCTCCCGTTTTTTATTAGGAAAAAAAACCAAGTCACTTAGAAAAACTTTATTAAAATAAAAAAAACTTTTACAAAAACTTATTTTTAGATATTAATTTCTTCGTCACTTATTATTTCATTTTCATCGGCATCAACCTGCCTTTCAAAATTATTTTCTACATTGCTGTCGAAAATATTTTTGAAATAACCTAATGCTTCGTTTGATTTCCATTCATCCCCGTAGTGAGTCTTTAATAAGTTTGAAATGCTTTTAATTTTATCTTCTTTTATTCTCAGTCCAACTTGGAGTGTTTTAGGCCTTACTGCTTCAATTCCCTTCCCTTTTCTACAAATACCTTTTGCTTGTCCTAAATCACTCCTGTATAATGCTCCGCCTCTGACTAAAACCGTGCCTAATTTATTTTTGGTTAGAACGAATCTTTTTGCTGGTTTAAATTTGAAGTGCCGTTGTGTAGTAGGTTTTAAAGTTTTTTTTATTTCAGTTTTCCAGTCGAAAACCTGAAAATCTACACCCATTTTAAAAACTGTTGCCCGATCTTTTATCACGTTCACGTAATGAGAAGGTTTTAGGATCTCCGCAGTTCTTCGGACTACTTTTTCGATATTGCCGAAAACTCTGTCAGGTGGCATAAAAGAATGACCTACTACAGGGAAAAATACTTGTATCTCTTCAATGTTCGGAGGCGCATTGGAATTAAACCAGTTGCAAAGCATTCCGATAAAAATCGAATTCTTATTCTGCCCCCCACAACCATCGCAGAAAAGTCGAATGATTTTGTTAGTAGCTTTAAACTCATACGTACCGTCAAACGGGGTTAAGTGAATCATAGTGGGTAAAATGAATTAATCGGGTATTTCCGCAAAAAAGTCGATCCCGTCGCAGACCTGCCCCATATAGTGACATTATTGCATCGAGATGACCTCGTTAGTATGTCTTTGTATGTGGTAGGGTGTGTTTCGCTGCTCAAAAAAATACACGTGAGTACCATAACGACATGTTCCGGTTAAACGATTTTTTTGTATTTTACAAAACTTTGGAAACGATTGGTTGCGGAAGTGATCAATATTAATATTTATTTACTTGAATGTAATTAATGTGTTTATTAGACATTAATAAACAAATTTGTGCTTAATTTTTGGTAAATTTTTTTTTGTTGAATTTTAGCATTTTTTTTTTCTAAGATGGTAACTTTAATGGGTAAAATGAATCTATTAAGTGTCGCTGTAAATTTATGATTAAATTTTTTAGAACTTTTTTTTTTAATAATTTTTTATATAAGAAATATTTTTTTATTAGTTTTGGTCTTTTTAGCATGCCGAGAATTTACAAAAAAAAATTGGGGCCGCAGGGAAAATGTAACTACGATCAAGAATATGTTCGTCGAGCAGTGGCAGCGGTTAGACGAGGTGATATGTCCATGAGACAAGCATCTGAAAGATTTGGTGTACCTTTCAGTACCATTCAAAGAAGATATCATGGCAAACATTCTTTAAAATATGGTCGACAGCCTGTACTAAGTGGTGAGCAAGAGCTAAGACTAAAGGAGACAATCAAAATTTGCGCCGACTGGGGATTCCCATTAAAAAGTACAGACGTTAGAGCAATTGTGCAACAATATCTAAATAGACTAGGAGTAAGGGATTCCAGATTTAAAGAAAATATGCCAGGGATGGACTGGTTCAAAAGTTTTATGAGCAGAAATAAAGACCTTACCGTTAAGTTGGCTGAAAATACAAAACGCGTTAGAGGTGCATTAACCCGCGAGGTTATTCAAAAATATTTTGAAAACTTGCAGGTCACGTTGAAAGACGTCCCTGCTCAAAATATTATCAATTACGACGAGACCAATTTTGTGGATGATCCCGGGTCGGCTAAAGTAATTACAAAAAGAGGTGCAAAGCATGCCCATAGGTTAATAGACTCCTCAAAGACCAGCACAACTGTGATGTTTGCAATAGCCACTGATGGAACATTACTGCCTCCATATACGGTATACAAGGCAAAACATTCCTATGATGGTTGGACAGAGGGAGGAATTGAAGGAGCAAGATATAACAGAAGCATGAGTGGATGGTTTGACTCTGATATATTTGAGGACTGGTTTAAGACAATTGTCATGCCTTATTTTCGAAAGCTTGCTGAGCGTAAAGTTTTAATAGGCGATAACTTAAATTGCCACATTATCACTAATGTCGTACAGCAATGTGAGAATAATGAAATTGATTTTGTCTTACTCCCTCCCAATTCAACTCATTTGCTTCAACCGCTCGATGTCGCGTATTTTAGGCCTTTAAAAGCTGCATGGAGATCCACCTTGGAACAATGGAAACTAAAACACCGTGGAGTCATTCCCAAAACGGAGTTTCCAAGGCTGCTGAGACAGAGTGTGGAAAAGGTTGGCCATAAAGTCGAAAGAAAATTCCATTGCTGGTTTTAAGGCATGTGGAATTTTTCCGCTCGATCCCAACAAAGTTTTAAATAAAATTCCACGAAATTTACACATCGATGAAAATGGTGAGAATAATGATCAGGCCGGGAGTAACACAATAATCAGTCACCTAAAAAATTTAAAAACTACCCCGAATCAATCAACAAAGAGAGGAAAAAAAATTATTATCGAGGCTGGCAAAAGTGTGTCAAGTCAAAGTTTATTATCAACGATAATAGATAAAACACCCACAAAAAAATCATCTAAAAAAAACATGAAAAAAAACGAAAGAAGAGCCCTGGAAATATCGGATGATGAGTTAGATCGAGAGTTAGATAAAGAATTTTCCCTAAGTGATTTCGAAAATATTGTTGAAAACTTTGACGAGTTTGATCCAAATCCGTCGACATCGAATGATGATACTTACATGATCGACACAGACTTATCCATGGAGCCAAGGATTGGGGAGTTTATTATTGCAAAGTTTTCAACCGAGAAACAAGATCGATTGTTTGTTGACAAAATCGAGAATTGTTCAAAGAAAAAAGAATTTACTATAAATGCCATGAGAAAAAAGGGAAACTCGGAAAAGGGGTATTTTGTTTATCCAGAAATACAGGACCTTTGCCTAATAAGCCAAGACCAAATTATTAGAAAACTGCGTCAAAAGTCTTTCAAGAGGGGTAAATTTGTTTTTAACTTAGACAACGACGAATTTAAAAAGTTGGAGTAATTTCTTTTTTGTTAATTTTCCTATGTTTTGTATGTAGACTTAAGTTTTTTTTACCAAGAGTGCCATTTTTGTTTAAAGAAAAGTTCCTAAGTTTGTTGTTTTTATAAAGCCTTAATATTCTGTAATAGAATGTGTTATAGAATAAGACTTTGTTACTTAATCTTACTTTTGTTACCTTTAGAATAAAGAATTTGTTTTTTTTAAGTGTTTTTTTCCGTTTAAATCTTCTTTTTTTATTTTTTGTTGATTCATTTTACCCACATTATGTTTAAAGTGAATTTTACAGCACTTCTAATACATGATTCACTTTACCCCAAACCGGAGGGTAAAGTGAATCAGACTTTATCAAAAAAAATGGAGGACTTCCCATGCTTAAATGCTTACAAGTTTTAACAAAATCTTTTAAGACGTTTACCAGAATCTACAATATTTTTTACATATTTTTTAATTTAATACTTTGGCAGAAAAACGAAAAAAACCACTTATTTTGATTCACTTAACCCCATTTGACGGTACTTAGAGTATGATGAATAGCAGATGCAATCTCATTGGAGCTCTTGGGTCTTTCGACTTCTGTCCATGTATAACACCTTACGTTTTCTTTTGTTAATGGTGATTTTGAACTTCCTATGACAACTCCAAAATTAAAAAAGTTAATTTGCATTGAAAAATAGGCCTGCTGATCGGGTAATTTCGGTAGGGGTAAATTTTTTTGACAGTCAAAAGAAATATTTACTACTTCATCGGAGTTTTGTTTGAGAAAAGCAAAGAAGCTTTTGGCTTGAAGAGTATGGACTCTGTGATTTGTAATAAATGACTGCTTTTCCTTAGGATCCGTGCATCTCCTAATTTTTTCTTTATATTGAAGACAGGTTGAACAAAGATCTGTTTGAGGTGTTCCGAATCCAACGTTGTATTTCCTATTAAAATATTTTCGAAAGTAGCACTGCTTCACTTTTTGATCAGGCTCAGCTTGTTCGTTGTAGACATTCCATAGTTTTTTTATGTTTAAGTCACAAGGCAAATAAACACGATGCGGACTATCAGAGCGGCAATAGTGACTTTCGGTGCACCTTAATGATTCAATGAATGTCTTCATGCAAACATTTTTGTCATCGTTTTTCCCCATAACACGATCACCGCCACGATTCTCCTTTGGCGCTGTTCCTGTGTTTATAAACTTTTTCACCAGGCGCAATATTCTGTCCTTTTTCACTCCTAAGATACCCAGAAATGCCTCCCTACATACTTGAACTGCTTTACCGTCTTGCTGTCGTACCTTATAGGTTAAAGACACTGCTTTTGGCTTACTAGCAGCACGCCCTCTACTTCTTTTTCTTGCAGGCGTGGATCCTGAGCAATAACTTAAAAGAAATGCCTCTTGGTCAGCTTTCTTCTTGCTTGAATAAAAACTTCTATGAAACTCCTTCATATCGTTCATGGTAAGATGCCAGCATAGAAATGGTCCATTACTTTCCCTATGTCCACATTTGGGAAATTCTGGTAAAGATTTAGGTGAATATCTGAAACAAAAAAAAAATAAGCTCAGCTTGAAATAGCTTTGCCGATTGCTCGATTTTTTTATGAATTTGTTTCTATAGGTTGGAATAGTCGTAGAAAATATGCATTACATTATTAATAATTTAAGCAATTTTAATTATTTCTCAAACAATAAAAACTCGGCAAAGAATTAAACAAAAACTTCAGCAACATTTTTAAATATTATTAAAAGGGCAAATATTTATGAGAAAAATATTAATATCACAGTCATTTAACGTATTGTAAACATTTATTACGTTTCTTTATTTTTATACTTGGTCTTAACTTACCTTGCTACTTTAGATTTTTCCCTTTTCCATTCTTGTGGTTGAAAAGATCTTTTTCGAGCTCGATTTTGGGTATCCGGCAAGAGTTTCTTGTTGTTATCGGCCATTATATCTATAATCATTATGAAAACACACGCACAGAATATCAACAAATTTCACCCTCGTGCTTGCATGCTTGTAAAGAAAAAAATAATAATACGTTTATACCAAAACATACGATTTATCAGGTGTTAGTAAGCTGCTCGCTGGTTGGTCGTGTGGACAACGTCGCATTTTGAATCTCAAATGCAGGTTGCGATGTCGCATTTTGCGTTTAACCGAAATTTTTAACGAGCGTTTATAAGCGTAAATGTCGTGGTTTGCAGGTAAATATATTAGTGGCAGATAGAGAAATTTATACACTTTCTGGGTGCACATGAAGGTCATTTTCGTTGAAAAATGGACATGTCGCGTTTTGCGTTTATACCCCACAAATGCTTTAGTAAGATCAAAAAAGATACCAACAGATTTTAATTTTAATTCAATATATTTGTATAAAGAGATATTATAGCAAGTCTTTCAAGTAAGAGCTATAGGGACCAGTTGTTAGGAAAATATCTCATTTTTCTTTACCATAAAGTACCGAAATATATCATAGAATAATAGCATTTTTAGGATGAAATTAAAAATGAACATTCCCGAACGTCTGCATTTCTTCCGGGCAATTGAAGAAATCAGTCACTTCTTACAGGAAATTGAAGATTAAATGCCTGAACTAGAGATTCAGCATCATTTTCCAAGTCTTTTGACTGATTCAGAATCAATTTAAGACGCTTTGTGGTATTAAGAATCCAGATTTATTCATAGAAGACCGGACAGTTAAAAAATACACTCATATCTCTCGAAAATCGAAGAATAATCAACTGACTGTTGTTAAAGTGGTGTCAGCATCATTTTCTGAGTTTTTTAAGTGATTCAGATTCATTTTGAGTCTTTTTAGGCCACTCACAATCCAGATTTCTTCCTAGTTGAGGAAATTATTCACGTCTTTCAGGATATAGAAGAAAAATCACCTGAACGATGACAGAATTGTAATCAGAGCGTCATAGTTTTATTTTTTCGAGCGCTGTTTTAGAAGTTTTTAAGACGAAATTCCATTACACTGCTATATTTTATAAAGATGATCTCAGTGATCATGTTAAAGTAGAGGAAGTAAACAGTCTACAGACTGGCACAGAAAAAGACTTTGAACTTTGCATTTCTAAAATTGTTATTAATAGCAATAATTCCATAATAGTTGTTTGTGTCTACAGATCACCTAGTGGTAACAGCCAATTTTTTTCTCCACAATCTTGCTAACCTACTTGATGAGATGTATAATAACAAAATTTCTTTTATTATTTCAGGAGACTTTAACTTTAACCATGGCGTGATGGCCTTGCTTGGGCTAATGCAGACCTTTGGTCTAATACCTTACATTAACTCCAACACTAGAATCACTGCTCACTGTGCCTCTCAGTTGGATAACATCTTTACAAATATGAACTCAAGTGTTGTCATATCTTCTGAAGTCCTTGTTTCTAATCTGTCTGATCATTATCCTCAAATTTTTGTTTTTAAGAGACAGATGGAGGTTCCCCAATGTGGTATGGTTGTGAAGCGACGAAAATTCTCAACACATAACATGAATCGATTTTACAATATGCTGATGTCAGAGGCATAGGAGGAGGTCTATTCTGCTGAAGGAGTTGAAGGAAAATATAATACTTTCTTTCGTATTCTCTTCTATTATTTTGATTTGGCTTTTCCAATATGTACGACTAGGTTGAAAAATAAGAAGCCAACCTGGATTACAACAGAGATAAAAAGATATTCAAACTACATAAAAGATCTCTATGTTTGGTACAAATATACTAATTCTAGGGAACACTACGTTACATACAAACATGAAAGGAAACAATATCGACGTTACATCTCCTCTTATAAAAAGTCTATAAATGATAACAAAATCCAAAATTCAAAAAACAAGATAAAATCAGCATGGTCAATCATAAAATCTGAGTCAGGTAAAAATAAAACTAACAACAATATTGTTTTAAGGGAAGATGGTCAGTCCATTGAAAACCCAGCTTTAATCACCGAATTATTTGCTAAACATTTTACTCTTGACCATCAACAAAGCTGTAACTCCAATATACATGACTTGCATAATGATTATCCAACCATATTTCTCAATCCCGTTAATTCTCAGGATATCTTTAAGATATTGATGAACCTTCCAAATAAATTTTCCTCTGGCTTGGATGAAATTCCGGTATTCGTCTTAAAGTTTGTTGGGATTCACTTAGCTGGACCCATTTCCAATGTGATCAATGAGAGTCTTTCTACCCAAATTTTTCCTTCTGCTCTTAAGCGGGCAAAAGTAGTGCCTGTTTTTAAGAAGGGAGAAAAAACGAATATTGCCAACTATCGGCCAGTATCCGTATTACCATCCATATCGAAGGTATTTGAAAGGGTTATCTATCAAATAGTTATTAATTATTTAACTCACCATCAAATAATAAATAAACACCAATACGGATTCGTTCCCAAAAGATCGACGGAAATGGCCATTTATAGTGCAATACAATATATTATGGAGAATCTTGAGAGAAAAGCCAGAGTAGCTGGACTGTATTTCGATTTGTCTAAGGCGTTTGACACGGTTGACCATTCTTTACTGCTGGACATCCTGGAACGGTATGGCATCAGGGGTGCAGCATCTAAATTACTCAGTTCATATCTAGAGCAAAGAGAACAAATAGTTTGTGTGACACATTCCCGCTCACCAACGTTTTCCCGCCCCCAAATTATAGGAAGAGGTGTGCCTCAGGGCTCAATCTTGGGACCTGTGCTCTTCCTATTATATGTCAATGGCTTGCCTCAGCTGTTCCCTTCTGATATGATTTGTCAATTCGCCGACGACACATCAGTTATAGTTGCCAGAAAGACAGTGGCAGATCTTTCACGGGGCTGCTCATCCGCAGTGGAGCGCATGAGGACCTGGTGTCTGGACAGTAAGTTGTCTTTGAACTCTGGTAAAACGGGGTTGATTAATTTTTCGAAGGCCAATATTGTCTCAGAATCTCTACTTGTGTGGTCTGGTGGGCAGTCAATCCCTGTAGCCAATAGTATTAAATTCTTAGGAATACACATTGACCCCAATTTAAATTGGGAGAAACATATTAAAAACCTTTATTCCAGATTAGCTAGCTTGTGCGGATTGATTAGAAGATTAAGGGATGTAGTGTATTTTATTTCGGACAGGTACAATCGATCTTACAATATGGTATCTGTTTCTGGGGATCTGCAAGAGGAGCTCTAGATATATTTAGAATGCAAAAGCGTATCATTCGTTGTTTATTGGGCATGACCTACAGAACTTCCTGTAGACCTTACTTCTGCAAACTAAAAATACTCACCCTTCCCTCTTTATACTTTTCTTCCTTGGTGTTATTTGTGAAGAGACACAATCATTTGTTTGTTGAGAATAGGGCAATGTACGCTGAGGATGTGACTATGATTACACGACATAGAAGCGATCTCCGCATTCCATTGCATAATTAAATAAATAAATAAATATGCCTTTTATTTTTAAAATTACATAAACATAGCTGAGAAAAAAAAAACATTATTAAAAAGCTGAAAAAAAAAAGATTATTAAAAAAAAGTAGCATAAACCACTGGCGCAGTCTAGCTTTAAAGAGCTACTCTACTGAACCAGAAGCTATACTTTACCATCAGTTAATAAATTAGGTAGTTAAAAAAAAAATTATCTTAGGCAAATTAATTAGTAAATTACAATAAATTATTAATTAAATATTACAATTAGAAGAAACTAGAAGAAACTTGCATAACAAACATTAAATTTGCCAGAAAAATTGCACAAATAACAAAAGCCACTAAAAAAAATCTCCATTGGTTTGCAAATTAAATAGATGTTCCTTGAATTTTATTTTAAAAGATTGAATTGATAAATTAATTAGGTTTGTTGGTACTTTATTAAAAATATTTGCTGCATTATAAGAATATGACCTCTGAAACATGGCACTATGATGAAGTGGAACCGTAATTCTTTTAGAAAACCTTATATTTAAACCATGAACAGTGTCCCGAAAAATTAGTCTTTCTTTAAGGGAGACAGGGGAAGATGTGTCATTAATTATTTTCAATAAAAACACTGCAAAATGTAATATCCTGCGCATATCCATTTTAAGCCATCTAATATCTCTATATAAATAAGATACATGGTCAAATTTTCGGAGACCATAAACAAATCGAACGCAAGCATTTTGGACCCTTTGAATTCTTACCCGACTTTCCAAATCTAGACAAAACCCATAAACTACGTCAGCATAATTAAAATGAGACAGTACAAGGGATTCACATAATTGTTTTCTTAACTTTACATTTAACATATGGCGGTTATTATACAATGTTTTCAGGGACATAAAAGTTCTTTGAAAAATTTTTTTAAGGTGTTCCTTAAATCTTAATTGTTCATCCAAAATAACCCCCAAGTTTTTACCGTTGTTTACAATTCAGCTTACTATGAAAGAGGTTCTCATTACATGGCCATCAGGGCTTATAGAATGCTACCTGCTGATATTAGAAGCATTGAATCTACAGTCCAATTTAAAAAAGCTGTTTACCACTGGTTGCAGATTAAATGTTTTTATAATTTTTCTTTTGGATAATAATTTTAACTTGTGTTAGATATTTAGAATATTTATTTTAAATTTTGTTATTTTGTTTATATAAGTATATTGCCTCTATGAATTCTAGATAAGAAAAATTAATGTACCCTATGGGAGCTAGATCCTCTTTTGTATGACGTTGCTTTGTCGTCCTGTATACGATTTTGTTGGCAAATAAAGTATATTATTATAGTTATTATTAAAGAATTCCGTGCGGGCATTTGAAAAATTTCTTCAGTTCTCTCAGAAAAACAAAGAAAAATACCTGGAAATGTCACTTAATTTTTGCAAAGATTATATCTTGACAATATCTGGTTTAAGCCTTAATTAAGACATTAAATAATAATCAGTTTTTTTTGGGAGGCTGTTACAATCTCCAAGACTATATAGACTTAACTATGGCCACCCCTTCTATTATATAAAATTGTCGACCAGGACAATCTAATAAATTTGAACTTCTTCCCAGTATGTTACGTCAATGAATTTCATCAACGAATCAAATAATTTTATTATAATGAACATTCAAACTTTCAGAGTGCCGGTTTGATGAATTTTTGGTATTAAAACACTCCATGGAATATTAAGGAAAGTATTTAGAAGTGTACGTTGTGATTCCGTAAAAAACTGTATATTATATGTATATTATATTGCATGTTGATATAAAATTTTTATATGTACGTGGCACATAAGACGATTATTTCACACGATTTGCTCTCCTTTCTAAAAAGAACTGACTATGAATTGTTTTAGTTAATCACCATATAAGAATTTCTTTTTGTAATTATTTAACAAGAACCATGAAAAAGAAATCGTGCCTTTATATCAGTCATAACTCCTACTACAACGCCCTCTTTGTTTCAGTTCTGAAGCACTACAGTCTAGAATATTATATTTGTTGTATATGTAGGATCAATGTGGTATAGCTAATTAATTACATCTATGTATACTTTAAAAGCCTTTGCCGTAACATCGATTTAATGGTTGTCAGTGCGTATATATGTTAATTAAGAGTGTTTTTTGTTAAGGTTGCAGAAGTGGCGGCCTTAAAGCACTAAAAACTATTTTTTAGGGAGTTTTTTTTGCATTTTTCCAGTCTCGTAAGGTAGTTTTTGTGTTTTTTTTTTACAGACCAGGCGAAGGAGTAATAAAAGTGTTCGTGTAATTAAAACAAATATTTTTTTTGCCTTCATTAGTAAAAAAAAATAAATAACCGCCATATAGAAAAAACATTTTTATTAATCTTTCAACTGCAAAACAATAATTTTATATAACATTTGAACGGGAATTAAGAACGTCTCAGCAATATTCTCATCAATATAGATGTTCATGAGCCGCCACTGTCTCGTATTATGATTTAAGCCTGCACTAGTATTTAAGAATAAACATCAATCAGACGATTCTCGATCAAAACATTCCGCAACTTGCCTTCCAAAAACAAATATTTTATAAAAACCATAATCTCCGTTGTGTGTTTATTAACGCCAACTGTTTTTTATAAAGTATATAATTACTCGCCTATTATACTCGATATGTTATTTTATTCATAATAAGTAGAGACGTGTACGCTAGTATATTGTTAATATGTGTATATATTTATATTTGTATGTTTATATTTGTCGCGTTTATAACGATATAAATGGTTGTATAAGAGAAATACATCATAATTTATTATTTGTTTTTTATTTAATTTTTTCTACCAGAAGCCGTATTCAAGTTACCATAACCCCAAAATGAAGTAATATTTCAATTTTAAATAATCTAAAAAGCGCGCCATCGCATGTTCCACTGATTTTGTTCTTGTAGCAAATTATAAGAAGAAACTCTCACAATGGCAACACTGTGTACGTTTATGCATTTAGCGCCTCTCAACGGACGTCACTTGATAGCGTTGATTGAATATTTGGGAAGATACGCAATCCTGTGTTAAAAAGTGTACCCAGTCGACTATCGGATTGCCGTTCAGTTTCGTGCACCGTGTGGTGCTGCCGCGCAGCGTCAAATCTAGGAACGATTTATTTTAGCTGCGTGGACCTGGCTTTTGGCTTCTTTGAGTCAGGTTTTCAACGACGATGGAATCTCCGGTTACGCGGCCGTGTTGGATATTTTTTTAAGATATGGGATGATGCTGCCAACTATGTTTTTATTATTTTTTTTGAACATACAACACAGTGTCATTTATGTAGTGGTCAAGTGATAAGTGATATACTTAAGGGTGGAGGCATATTGAAATTTCTTAAAAGTTAAATTTTATAAACAAATAATTACTTACCAAAATATGTTCTTGAGACAAAAATTAATACAAAAATATATATAAAAAGCTATTTTTACAAAATTACCAAAAAAGTTTAATACAAGTTATAATTCCAACAAACATTATGTTTCCTTCATTTTGTGTTCAAGAGGGTCAAGTTTTTAAATAAAAAGCCCGTTGCACTTAATTAACTAAAAACTAATATACAAAAAATATGTGGAACAAATTTTAAGATATAAGTAGGTTTCACGTAAATATTATAAAGAATAATTTAAATAATAATTTATAAGACTTAATACCGATGGTAATATAACTTCTTGATCAATAATTTTTTGTAAAAAGTAACCCATTTTGTCATGTGATTCAATATCTGAAAAATTGTGCAGCGTAGTGAGATCTGTAAAGTAAGGGGTTGTGAGTGAGGATGTTAATAGAAATAGAAAATAGGCCATATTTTAAGTTTTAAGCGACACAGGAAAATTCTCAATTACCAGTTGTTACAACTATACTTAAAACTATAAAAAGATACCTAGTAACAAAAAAAAACATTTTGTTTAAAGACCCCGCATCACGGTTATACAGGACGTCAATAGAGGTGGTCAATTAGAGGAAAGTTGAGCAATATAGTGTCCTTTTATAATAAAATCTAAATACTTCCTAAATTTTGCAAAAAACTGAAATTTGGCAAAATCATTTTATTTTTTTCTGGCGTTATTTCAAAATATATGACAAAAGTATTTATTAAATGAATAAATTATTGTGACCACTTTTTCTCGCCTATACGATGACACCTACCTACCCTAAAATATGACGTTCTGTCTTTAAAGAGCCATCGTCAACTTTGTTTTTCTTTGTCGGCGCTATATTGACCATTTGCAGTTTAACGACGCGGGAATCTTTGGGCGCCCGGCCGTTTTGTTATTTTTTTAAGACAAGGGCGATGATGATAACAGCGCTTTTATTTATTTTGTTATTGCCGATATTTAAATGCGCTGTGATCTCGCATAAATAACTAGATAAATGTGGTGGTCAAGTAATGTATTGGAAGGTGCTATCTCTTACAACTTAAATTTTATTAACAAATAATAAATTACTTACCAAAATCCTTTTTTGAGACAAAAATAAATAAATAAAAACAAAAGAAAAATTCAATAAGCTTTTATTTATTAATTAGAAAATTAACAAAAATATTAAATAAAGGTGATATAGGTAGGTTTCACGTAAATATAAAGAGTAAATTAAATAATTAAAGATTTAATATCTATATACGATACTATAGTTTTTTAGAGTGAATAATTTATTGCAAAAAGTAGCCCGTAATGTGATTTTTGACAATACGGGTTTGTGAAACCAGCCAATATCTCAAAAACTGTGTAGGGTAGTGAGATCTGTGAAGTACACTTTTTTTGGACAAAAATATTGAAAAATAGATACCTTTAACTGAAATTAATATAAAAATAAAATCGCAAAATTTAAAAGGTTTTGAATAAGGGTGTAACAACACTATAAAATATAGAAAATAGGCCACATTTTAATTTGCAATACAGGCAAACACTTAATTACTAATTCTTAAAACTAGAAAAAGTTAAAACTAGAAATATTTTGTTTAACAGTATGAAGGGTCTCATCGCGATTATACAGGATGTCTGCGATTATACAGGATTGAATAAATGCAATCTAAAAATTGGAAAAATGCCAAATACTTCCTAATATTCAGGAAAAAGGTGAAATTTGGCAAAATGGTTTTTTTATTTTTTTCTGGCGTTATTTGAAAATATAAAATAAAATCATTTATACATTGTTGTAAACACTTTCTCTCATTTACAAGTTAACATCTTTAACTTTTAAATACGACGTTCCTTCTTTAGAGAGTCATAATCAACTTTGTTTCTTCTTGTCGACGCCATGTTGGCCACTTGCAGTTTTGAATAACCCTTTTAATTACTTTATCAACGAGGTAATTTCTAGCTAGTAGTTGGAATCATCCCTATTAAATATTATATACCTCTCTCTCTTTTAAATACAATTTCGAATTTCAAAAAATTCAAAACATACTTTATTCATAAATACATGGTACCTACTTGTTGACATGGTACTTTTATGATATAAAATAGGCACATTAATCGACATATTACTAACACATAATTTAAAAACAATACACAATAGTGGGTTCAACATACTAGTATAAACACAAAATGTATTTTCAATTTCAAAGCAAGACGACTTAAAATTTTTTTAGAGTAACATCACAAATTCTAACCTTTACATCTTTACTAAAAACTAATTATATACTATTGGCCTATTCCTAACTATCTTCAAAAAATTCTAATGCTATAAAAATATTTGCTTTTAAGAAGTTTCGTTAAGGACTTTTTAAAGCGAGGAGACTTTTATGACATTTGGAAAATGATTAAAAATTTTTATGCTCAAGTAAATAAGAGAATTCTTAGTTCACTTTTCGGGATGGTCATTGGAATATTGTATTTTTTTCTGATATTATAATGTTTTAAGGAGCCATTATTTTGAAGATACAATTTATATTTTTTGTATATTAGTCAAGCAGACTCAACAATAAACAAGCAAGTAGGTATCTTAGGAAACAAGGAAACGTCAAACGTAACAAGGAAAGTATCTTTAAATAGGGGTCTGCATGTCCCGTGGAGATTTATGACACATATATTTAATGGCTTGTTTTTTAAAAACAAACATCGAGTCAAAAAGCCGTTTACTAATGCAACTCCAAAATGTTATTCCATACTGTAGGTATTTTTGTATGAAAGTAAGTTCCAACTTTCGACAAAAAAAATATCAATCTCAGTTCATTTAAAACCATTCTAACAGCATAACATCGTCTAGCCAGTTTTTGCCTCCTGACATATCTCCATAAAACTTAGGTTTATGATCGATAACAATTCCAAGAAATCTGTTAAAATTATTCACTTCCAATTCTTTGTTGTGAATCATGAACTGCTCTGAGCATAAAAACTTAACAATTTAGTCTTATCTATGTTTAAAGACATCAAATTAGCATCAAACCACTGTTTAATCATTAATAAATCTTTAGAAATTGTTCTAGGTTAATGTGCTTTTATTATTGTTCATAAGATAGTGGTGTCATCTGCAAAAATAGTGAAGAATCCTCTTATCTGAAGAGACCCCAGGTCATTTATATACAATAGAAATAAAATAGGACCGAGAAATGAACCCTGCTTACTACACAAAGTTCAGACAAACTGCCATTTGGCCAAACAAACTTTTTTCTGTCTAACAAAACAAAATTTTAACCATTCTAGAGCAACTCCCCTAAACCCATATCTAGAAAGCTTACCGAGCAATATTCCATGGTTGACACAGTCAAAGTGTTCGAAGAATGAAGTCGCAGAATACCGCTGCAGCAAAGTGACCTTCTTCAAGCTCAAATATAATCTCTCCAGGAATGAAAACATTACTCGACATTCATTTAATATGTTATTTTTTTTTAATTAGGAAAGCTACCATTCGTACTATAACCAGTTTCTCAATAACTTTAAAGGCTTTTTAGGCTTTATTTTTATCTTTTTCATGAATGAATTTCATCATGAAAACAATTATTGAAAATACTTAAAACACTAAAGACCATAAACATAATATATTGATTTAAAATTTTCTTAAAGTAAAAAAAAGAAAAAGAGAAAATGGCTCTCATAGACATGAAGAGACAGTATTTTTAAGAGTTCGGATTGATTTTTGTAGATAAAATAGATAATTTTCTGTGAGGTTTATAATTAGATTTTTTTAAAGATTTTCTAATAAGATTTTGAGATTCCCATATTAGGTTGTTATAAATCAAAGTCTTAATTAATATACGCACACTGATTAATTTTGCCTAAAGAAGCCATCGTCTCACAAACTAAACACATTTACATATATATATCTATTTGTGATTATGATATCCAAGAAAAATTTTTAACAACTACCAAATTGCAATACGGCAAACACGAACCTGTGCAAAAACTCTCCCACACGACTCGGATGATCGGCCGATTACTAATGAGAAGCGACGGACGAAATTATTTTCGCGCATACTGGAGAGAATCGCCATCTATTTTTCACGCATATTTGCGGTCACGTTTTAGCCCATAAGGTTGCGTATCTTCCCAAATATTCAATCAACGTTGATAGGTAAAATTGACGCTTCGGGTGACAGCTTTCAGCTCTGTCAAAACATGTCAAACGGTTCATCACCACGTGCAAAATCAAAATAAACCTACCGAATATCACAAAATCTCAAAAAATATGGGGAAAACTAAACGTAGCAAGCCGTCAGAGGCGGCCAATAAAGTGCCCCTGGAACAAGATATCTACGACTCAAAGTTTGCCAAGGCTAAAATGAGGAATAAAGTCAGACTGAGGCAAGCAGAGGAGGAACAGGTAACCCCCAATAAACTCCCAAGGATTTCTTTAAACTTATTACTTCTTTTTAGTATGTCGACTCTAGCTTATCGAGGAAAATCCTATCGGCAGCCAGAGAACAGCAAAGGGAATTAGAGGATGGGGTTGAAGGTTCACCCTCGAACAGTAAGAAAATTCCAGCTGCAATAAAGCTTGGAAATGATGACCATAGTGATTCTGAATCTGACAATAATGAGGTAAGAACTTGCTTAGCTACTGTCTTATTTTATGATTATCAAGTATAGCATTGTAGGAGGATTTATTAGAGCCCGACACATTTTACGAAAACATAGAAATCAATGAGGAGGATGAAAAAGCGATGGAAGTATTCATGAGTAAGAATCCTTTGCCTAGACGTACATTAGCTGATATCATTATGGAGAAAATAACAGAAAAACAAACTGAATTGGACACACATTTTAGGTATGACTCCTTTTATCAGGTTAGAATATCCATAAAATGTATCATTGGTATCATTCACCTTTTCTATATTAAAATTTTTGTGTGAACATTAATCTTTTTTCAGCATATGCACAATATTATTTTTAATTGTTTCAAAATAAAAGAACTGGTTTTAGTCTTCCCTCCAGAATGACATACAATAACAGGATTAGTATGAATATCTCGGATACTGTGGATATGTTTGCAGAATACTTTTCATCCGTCTATTCGGATGAGCAAGTCAATGACATACCATCTTTTGATTTTGATAAATCAATTTGTCTGAGCACTTTAACTCTGTCAACACAGGATGTTTATGAGGTTATTACTTCCTCTAAGAATAAGCTCTGCTCTGGACCAGATGGGATTCCGGCAATCTTCCTAAAGAAATGTGTTTGTGTTCTTACGAAACCAATACTGTTCATTTTTAACAAATCTCTAGGTACTGGTTCTTATCCCACTCTCTGGAAGAGAAGTTTTCTAAAACCCATTTTTAAATCTGGTAGTAGAAATGACATTTCCAATTATCGGGCTGTGTGTAACCAATCTGAGTTGCCAAAGTTGCTTGACTGCCTGGTCACTCATAGGATTGCCTGGAGTTTTAAATCTTTATTAAATCCTGAGCAATTTGGATTTATAAAAGGCAGATCTACTGATGCTAATTTGGTGCTGTATGTCAACTACCTCTACCGCTGCTTGGAGAGGGGACTTCAGGTTGACTCAATATATACAGATTTTTCCAAGGCTTTTGATCGAGTTAACCATGGGGTACTCTTGCAGAAGCTTAGGGCTTTAGGTATTGTGGGGCCTCTTCTTCAGTGGATCTTGGGATTCATCAGAGGTAGAACCCAGATTGTTAATCTTGGAGGTACATGTTCCTCTGAAATTTTGGTACCATCTGGGGTGCCACAGGGCTCTCACTCGGGCCCTGTTTTGTTTTGCCTCTTTTTGATTGATTTAGTTTGGAAACTTGAAAATTGTTGTGTGCTAATGTTTGCTGATGATGTGAAGCTATTTAGGCTTATCACATCCCTTTCTGATGCTGTGCTCTTGCAAAAAAGACCTCAATTTATTCTTTGATTGGTGCCACTTGAATAGAATGTCCCTTAATATCAATAAGTGCCATAAGATTACTTTTTCTAAGCAAAGAAACCCTATTGCTTTTCTTTATAAAATAAATAATGTAGCAATTGGTGTCAAAACAGAGGTTTCTGACTTAGGAATATTTATTGACTCCAGGTTGTCTTTTAAAAGTCACATCAATCAGGTGACTGGTGGGGCAATCAAAATGCTGGGTTTTATCCAACGGTCTACAACTGATTTGTCTTTGTTTACTTTTAGATTACTTTATTGCTCTCTTGTAAGGCCCATCTTGGAGTATGGCTCAATTGTGTGGTCCCCGTCATACAACTGCTACATTGAGCAGATTGAAAAAACTCAAAATAAATTTTTTAAGGGTGGCGGCTTTTAGATGTGGTTACAGGAGACAGGAGTATTACTATCAGTGGGTCAGGGATAACCTGAACTTACCCAGATTGGAGTCACGAAGAACATTACTCGACTTATGTTTTATGCATAAGGTTTTAAATGCTACTATAGATTGTCCTGAGTTATTGTCTCTTTTTAAACTTAGGGTGCCTTCCAGATTGAATAGACAATCAGAAATATTTTCAGTCCCATTCCACCAGACCAATTATGGCATTAATGAGCCAATTACACGAATGGCTCGAAGTGCTAATGGTCTGTCAGGACAGATAAACTTTTTTGACTCTAGGATAACATCTTTTAAGGGGCAGTTAAAGAATATTATTTCATAGGGGCTTTAATTAATTAACTCATCTACACCTTACACTGATTTATAGATAGTTTTGTATATAATGTTTCTGAATATATATGTTTGTATGGGTATGCTATGTAATACTTTTGTAAATGGATTCCGTTAATAAATAAATAAATTTTAAAGAAATGAATGTTCCTTAAATATCATCAAGACTGAGAAAGTCCCTCTGTTGCTAACTCTTTCAAAAATTATGGGTTTCTAAACTTTGCATTAAAAAAATAAGTCATTCAGCAGATTTCAATTTGGGTTCTATAGAGAACAAATCTATGAATGATGCTATTTTTAAATTCTTCGAGCAGCTTTATCTGGGAATAAATATTTTGTGACTTAATACCTCTGATTGGTTTTCATATTTTTAGTAGTAGCGGCAGTCTGTTTAATACAATGGAAAAATCTCTAACCAGAGGATCTTAAATACTGATGTATGCATAAATTTCTTACATAATTGATCAAATAAGGTCACATTTTTAATAGCTCTTCCTAAAATAAAACTAATTTAAATACAAAATTTAAGCTAGTTAAAATGGACAAAATATAATGAACATTTTCTGCTAAAAAGATACAAAGAAACAACATTAATTTTAATTATAAAACTACATTACACCACACACTTAAATAAGATTAATGGGTAACTAAAAATACTTCAGTCATCCTCCACTAAATTTATTTAAATATTTTTAATCCGACATGTTTTGGACATATAGTCAAAGTCAAAAATAGCTTTATTGTTACGTAACATCATCTGTTGTTAACAAAGCATTATATAAAATCTTAAAGATAGTTGACAACATAATCTTTTACAAAAATATAAACATTTTAACAATTCTTACATACATAGAATATAGAATACACCCAAAGAAAGGGTAGTAAGAATTCACATTACGCTGTGCAAAACTCTTCACTGTCAAAAAATTGTATTTAAAAACTCGTCTACAGAATAAAATGCTTTAGCAAGCAAGAGTTTCTTTATATTTTTCCTAAAACGTTTTTCACAATTTATTAGCCTTATATAAAGG
Organism: Anthonomus grandis grandis; assembly: GCF_022605725.1. Taxonomy (NCBI): domain Eukaryota; kingdom Metazoa; phylum Arthropoda; class Insecta; order Coleoptera; family Curculionidae; genus Anthonomus; species Anthonomus grandis. The sequence goes on from NC_065558.1 coordinate 6,925,045, forward strand.
GGTAGGTGGTTAAAAATCCTTCTGTCCCCATACACAAAAGAGGAGTTAATCTGCTCACTTTTTGGGATAGGCAGAGGTAAAGAGAAGGTTGTTCGGAGATTATAACCCGAGGAGGGGGGGCCAAGTTGATGGCGATATTTTTTGTGGATAAGACAAACAGTCTCTAAAATAAAAAGGCATGGCAATGTCAGGACAGAGTGTTTTAAAAATAATGGCCTACAGGGGCTACGAAAGGGAGCTGCACACATATAGCGTATGGCTCTTTTTTGCAAAATAAATAGAGAGCTGAACAAATACTGAGAGCACACACCCCAAAACACAATACCGTATCTCAGATAAGACTCTATAAGAGCATGGTAGGCAATTTTGGCCACATCAAGTCCCAGAGAATGTGTTATTACTCTAATAGCATAACAGTTGGATGATAACTTCCCTAATAAAGAGGTATAACATGTCCATCATCAGGGACACAAATTGAAGGGTTTCATGAATTTATATTATAGATATGACAAGGTCAAAAGTTTAAAATGAATAACCTTTTGACCTTGTCGGAGGCACTATATCTATAATATGTACTGAAGAAACCCCTCAATTTGTGTCCCTGATGATGGACATGTTATATGTCCGAAACATATCGGATTAATAATTTTTAAATAAATTTAGTGAAGGATGCCTGAAGTATTTTTAGTTACCCATTGACATAACATCCACTGCAAGTATGGAGTACTTCTTTAACTTTAAAATAAGATTAACTTAACATATACCTAATTACTTGCTACTTATTCAGACATTGAATATGGTTCTATTTCTACAATAAATTGAAAAGCTTTTTTCTCAAATTTTTGTTGGGATGGAGCTTATTATATAACTTAACATATGCATACATGGAGTCACACTCTGTTAAAGAAAGTCTATTTAAAGCTCTTGTATTATGCTCATGATGAGGAATAAGGTGACTAAAGACTGTAAAATTTTTTGATAGAAACATAATGCATTCAAAGATATCTAAACCTGGAAATATTAGAATATTCAGACTTTTAAATTTCCCTCTGCATGAGTTCCCCTGCTCTAATTTGGTACAAAATAGACAGTGCTCTCTTTTGAATAATAAAAACGACACCCCTTCTTATAGCTGATGTACCTCAAGCTTCAGTTCTATTTTATTTTTATTATGAATCTGAATATTTCTGGAAGTTTACTATGTTCGCAGATGATGTTACTGTCTTGTGGAATAATAAGGATAAGAATATTTTAATGCACCTTAATAAATATGACCTACTGCTGTGAAACCTAGTTTTAATATTTCCAAAATAAACATTATATCTTTTAGTTTATCTAAAAAATTATATTATAATCAGTTCCATTGAAAGTAACTTTCTAGACTTACAAATTAATAATAAATTTAAATTTACATTATATCAATATTCCTAATTAAAAATTGTCATGCAACTGCTTTGATTTAAGAATAATCCCTAATGAATTCAATAAAAACGTATTCCATTTATGTTATGGAATATATTTTTGGGATTCTTCATCCTTTTAACTACTTAGGTTTAGTCTAGTTATTAGATATGATAAAGCTCATATGTTTGACAATGAGTTGAATCAGCTGTAGTCCATTCCATCCTCTCTTGGAACTTTTAGATGTCATGGGAATATTTAAGCAAAAAACAATACTCTAACAAAATAGCCATGTCTAGTTTTTACCTTCATCGTTTTTAAGTCTAGGGACAATTCATATTTTCAATACAGAAATAAATCATTTTTATATTTAATAACTACATTTTCAGTGATGCCGGTTCATTACAAATGCAAGACTTGGACCCCAGAGTAAAAGCCATGTATGAAGGTGTAAGAGACGTTTTAAGACGCTATAGAAGCGGTAAACTACCCAAAGCCTTCAAAATTATCCCTAGCCTAAGAAATTGGGAACAGATCTTGTATATAACAGGTGAAAGTTTCATTCATTTTACTGCTTAAACATTTTTTTTAAACATCATAATGTGTAGATCCCCCAAGCTGGTCTGCGGCCGCCATGTACCAAGGCACCAGGATTTTCACGTCAAATTTAAAAGAGAAAATGGCCCAGAGGTTTTTCAACTTGGTACTGTTGCCTAGGATAAGGGACGACTTGGCAGAGTACAAAAGGTTAAATTTCCACCTCTATCAAGCCTTAAGGAAAGCCCTGTATAAGCCCGGAGGATTCATGAAGGGTAAACGATTAAACTTAAGTCACCTGGATCAATTACATAATCCATATTTCAGGTGTTTTACTGCCGCTACTAGAATCTGGCAATTGCACCTTAAGAGAGGCGATAATAGTGGGATCCGTTATAGCAAGAAACTCGATACCGATGTTGCATTCGTCAGCTGCCATTTTAAAGATAGCCGAAATGGATTATACTGGGGCCAACTCGATATTTTTAAGGATATTCTTGGATAAGAAATACGCGTTGCCCTATAGGGTCGTGGACGCCCTGGTTTTCCACTTTTTAAGGTTCGAACGGGATCAGAGGGAGTTGCCGGTGCTGTGGCACCAAGCTTTCTTGACTTTCGTACAGAGATACAAAGCGGATATTTCTTCAGAGCAACGAGACGCACTATTGGAACTTTTGAAGAAACAAAATCATCACACTATAACGGCGGAAATTAGGCGAGAGCTACAGAACGCCAAGTGTAGGGACGCGGAAGATGCCGAACCCAAAATGGACATGGAGTAAAGAAATGTTGGTATCGGAGGGTTTAAAAGTTTGATTTATTGTATTTTAAGATTAATAAAATGTTTTCATAAAAGTTGTTTTTTTCTTTTATTAGAACTAAGTTCCGTTTCTCAAAATTTATGTTTAATGGGCTTATTTAGCTCAATGTCTGATATCTATATCAAATTGTCACCATTATACAGGATGTCCGGGAAAAGGAGGCCAATCCGGGGCGTCAAAATGAGAAATATAAAATCGTTTTTTTGAAGTAAGTCGAGTGTTTCATAAGATATTAAATTAGGAAAAATAGCGATTAGGAAATACTTGATGTAAATAATCTTAACATTTATAGCAAAATGAGCCGGAGCACCGTCGAGTTGAAACCAAAGATTTTGTCTTAAATTTAGAGGCAAATCGGGCAGTATTTCTTATAGAAACAACAGAAATGAATCACCAGTGTAATTACCTGATAAAATGAGAGGTCCTAAAAGAAAGTTATCCACAACACCTGTCTACACATTGACTTTAAAATTTACTTGATGAAGTGTCTTAACTATGGCCCTAGGATTTTCTTTAGCCCATATGTGTGCGTTATTGATATTTGTCATGCCGTTTCTCGTGAACCTGGCTTCGTCAGTTAACAGAATCGCCCTTATAAAAGTCACATTTCTATTATTCATTTCACATAACCATCTACAAAAAGCAAGTCTTGCCTCGGGATCGTCGGGTAAAAGATCCCGTACTTTTTGAAGATAAAATGGGTAAACTTGTTCACTCCGTAAAATATTTTGTGTCTCGGTTTTCCCAATATTTCTCACCCGTTTAGCCAAAACCCTAGTACTATAATGTTGTAATTATAATTGTTGAACAACACGAGGTCGGCCGCAACTACCCTTCCGTCTTTCGCTGAAACTTCCAGTCACCCTTAGGCGGTTAATCAAATTTAAAAATTAACATTATTTTCTTTTGGGATGAAATCGGTTGTAACAAAAGGGCTCGTATATGTTACGCTCAATAGTCGAATTCGGGCGTTGCCCGAAAAATATACGCAATTCTAGTTTTGAGCAAGAAATATTTCCCAAACCCAAAAAAAATATTTTATAAATATTGAGCATTTTAAAATAAACAAAACTAGTTTTGTTAATTAAAAAACGCAAAAAAGATTCTGATGCCATACTATATTTTGTTTCCACGGATGAAGTGTTTCCTATCGTTCACCAGGCAATTTCCCAATAGAATCCTGAAATATGTAGCTGTTTTTAACGGCTTGTCTAGCCAATAGGACGGCACGCTATTGTGCGTCCGGGCGGTACTTGAGTTGTACAATATTAAATGAATTTAGTAAATATGCCTCCCACTACCGGTGTCCAAACAAATGCCAGGAAATTGTAGGATAACGACAAGAAATAACAATAAACTTATAAGGTTAGTTAAGATTATTAGCAACCAATAAACTAATATTTAGGTTATTTGTTGCCTATAACGTCTTATTACCGGGATTTATTCGGATACCGGTACGGAAACGTTAGATCTCAATCTAGAATTTTTTTATAACGCATGCACTTTGTTTCAGCATTGGAAGAAGAGTTAAAGAAAAAATACGCAAACATTACTAGAGAAACTATTAACATATACCTAAAACTGTGTGAAATATGTTAACTGAAAATAACGGCACCTAGAAAGGGAATCGTCGTTAAGCCTATTTTAAGTAAACTAATGAATGGTCGGTGCCAAATGCAGATCGACCCAGTTGGAGACTACAAATTCATCTTGAACTATCAAGACCATTTGACTAAGTTTTGTGTTTTACGCCCAATGAAAAGTAAAACTGCCAGAAACCTAATAGAAATTTTTTGTTTATTTTATTTAGAGCTCCGTCAATACTTCATTCTGATAATGGCCGTGAATTTTCCAATCAAATTATTAATAATTTAAAATGCCAGTGGCCACATTTGAAAATCGTTCATGGAAAACCGCGCCACTCACAGAGTCAAGGTTTTGTGGAACGGTGTAACAGAGATGTGCGAGATGCTCTTATATGTTGGATGTCCGATGAAAATACAAAACACTGGGCCGATAGACTGTGTCCAGTCAAAAAAAAAATAGAAGCTACCACAGTGCAATTAAGCGATCCCCATACGAGGCTATGTTTGGTTGCGCTCAGAGAAATGGTTTAAAGGATACTGACTTGCCCCAAGATTTAGTTGCTTCTTTGGAAACTGAAGACGATCTCGAAAAACTGTTAAATGAAAGCAACGGACTTCAAAATACTAGAGGATCTATAGATAAAACCGAAACAGTTGAAGATGACGTGCAAGTTTCTATGATTCATAGGGAAAATATGGCAAATAGTAAAGTGCAAGTTCTTATAGTCAACAAGGATATATGGATGATACCGAAGTGCAACTTTCTATTATCGATTTAAAAAATATGGCGGATAGTGAAGTGAAGAAAATTGAAGAATGAAGAAAATTGCTCAAAGTGCAAATGAAAAATTCATGCTGCCTGCAGCATTTTAAAAGTTAACAACGAAATGGAATCAGAGTTTCAATGTTTTCTTTGCCAACGTTCCTGCGATATAATTACGAATCGTGAAAACGCTAAAAGAGGTTTGGAAGTACCTACAAGCCAATTTAATGCTCGCACAATCAAATAAAAAATTTAAACCATCCTCAGTTGGCGACAATGTCCTTGTATACCAGACGTGGATCGTGGCAGATTAGCACCACGAAATGTAATGGCAGTTGTTCAATCAATTGATGATGGGTTTTACAAATTAGCAACAAAGTCTGGAATTTTATAAAAACATTTTTGTAGAAACGAGTTTCAGTTGGCTGATAATAATATTTTTATAGAGAACAATAATTTTGGCGACAAGAACGACAAAGAAATATCACTTAGAACAGCATCATCCAATATATCAGGGTCTAAACAAGGATTTATTTATTTAATGTATGTGCATTAAAAAGTGTATTAGCAGATCATGCTCTTGTCGAAAGAAAAATGTCCTCTGTAATTCTAAATGTCATCATTCAAGCTCTTGTTTAAATAAATAATATTTTTAAGTTAACTGGATACTTATCAAAGAATAATTATTTATTTGATTTTGTATTTGTTAGAATATTTTTAATTTAAATACTATTTCCAACTTTATATCTAATTTATTCCGATGCTGGCGCTAATTGAATAAAAAAAGCAGAATTAGAGCTGGTCATTTAGAAATATTCAAAACTAGTTCTGTGCATTTTAAATTGCGCAAAACTAGTTTTATTTATTTTGTAATGCTCAAAAGTCGTATAAAATATTTTTTTCGGGTTTGGGAAATATTTCTTGCTCAAAACTAGAATTGCGTATTTTTTTCGGGCAATTCGAATTCGACTATTGAGCGTAACATAATATACAAATGAATGGAGATCACGTAGAACAAATAATTTAGGGTCATTATTCTATGATTTTTATTATAATAAGTAATTAAGCATTAATTTAGAAAAAATTATTTACGTTTAATTTGTTAACTCGTTCAAATGTATCTAGATTTTAAAATTAAGATATCTAATAAAAGGATTCTCAGGCCGACATTTACTAACAATCCTTTTTTTCCAAGAAAAGATTGGAAAATTAGAATTTTTTACCAAAACTTTATTATACAGGGATACAAAAAAGTTTTGGTATTTTTAACACATGCAATACACCGCAGGTAGCGGCCTCTGTAAGATATAGCGAATTCGTGAACGGATTTCAGTTTCTCGTTTCAAAAAACCCCCTCACACCAAATTTTCATTTAATATCTTATGAAACACTCGACTTACTTAAAAAAAAAAACGATTTTATATTTCTCATTTTGACGCCCCGTATATCGAATACCGAGCGCCCAATTTAAAAATGGCATAACGAAAGTCGCATTATTTTGGTCCACCCTATATGTGACCGGTCTTTGTGTGATTGGCCTCCTTTTTCCGGACACCCTGTATAGTAGGACCGGGCTTAAATGGTCTTCTCCCTAGTTTTTTGAGGCAGTTCATGTTTCTATTATGGATATTTTGAAACGTGCAAATAACGATGTATTTTATTCTAAACGAAGGCTAAAAAAACAAATATTTTAGGGAAAAATGGATTTCTTAGTTATATAAACAAAGCCACAAGAGTGACATCAGATTGTGAATCTTTTATAGGTCAGAGAAAAAATAAAAACTCCAAGTCTTGGTCTCAAGACATCCTTTATACAGGGTGTTCGGCACATAAACCGACAAAATTTTTTTGGCATATTCTTGGGGTCATTTGAAAGCTTTTTACCCTAATACCTTGGGTCCTAAAAGTAACTGTTACGAAGATATGAAATGTTTAATGTTTTTTCTCAAATTACTTAAACTGTCGCCTTTAAAACCATATAACTTTTCTATTAGTGACAATAAAATTGCGATTTTTGAAAAATAATATTCCCTAATCCAGCGTTACTCAAAGTGCGCTCCTGTAGGGCTCCGCCAGCACATAATAAATGAATGCATGGATTAAAGGGGACCTGTATGTATCTTTTTTTGTATGATTATTAATAAACAATTCACATATAACTAACTGCTTTTGCTTTTATTTTAGAGTTCCGTTAAAAATTTAGTTTTTTAAAAGGGTTCCGTCATGAAAAAAGTTTGACTGCCCTAATCTATGGTATTTAATAATAATAATAATAATAAATGTCTTCATTCTTGTAAACATATATGTTTGATAAAAAAAGCAGATTAAAATTAAATTACATCTAACATGCAACAAAACTTATAAAATAAAATATTATTAAGCAGGTAAATAATATTTTTAGCTTAACGTGACCGATATTCGTAAGTCACATATCTAAAACAACCAATTAAAGGAAATACAACACACATAGCAGGTACTAACTATTCACTAGGTAGAAGAAAGGATTTAATCGATTTCTTGAACTTCAATAGGCTCATATTCATAAAGTTATCATTTAGCGAGTTATAGGTAGACGGAGTGATGTATGTGAAACTATTCTTAAAAAATGCGTGACGGAAACGAGGTATACTAAATCTATGACTGTATCTTAAGGCAACGTTCTGGGCATTATAGTGATATTCAAGTTTATCATAAAGATATTGGGGTGATGTGGAAAGATTGTAGTCGGTATATAAAAATTGAATAGGCTTAGATATGCAACTTATCAACTTTAAGCCATGCTAGCTCAACCGGTTTTTCAGAAATATGATCGTACTTTCTTATTTAAATAGATAACAGCTTTTGCTTGTCAGGCTGATTGTCCTAAAGGGATATACGAGGTTTCTTATTTAACAAAGTCAGTGACTAATAAATATAACTTAAAATTATTAATTATAAATCTCCCTCCACGAATTAAGACATGTTTTCTGCATTATATTATTTTTTTTGTCATTAAAAGCTTTTACTGCTTGAGAATGTATTGATTTCTTTTTGGATTTTTGTCCATTTCTTCCAGATGATTAAATCTTCTTCCTGGAAAGTAATTTTTATGAAATAAAAGTTTTAATGTCTTTCACTCCTGTTTCTTTTATTTGACAACAGTCCTACACTGATATTAAGTATTGCTCTTAAAACAAACTAACCCCAAGTTAAACAAGAATGTAGTAGTACAAATTAATTGTTTAACGAAACAAGTCTGTGAAGCATATAAAATTGACACAATATATAATAATACTTCTCTAACAAAAAAAAAACAGACTAACACTTCTTAAAAAAGGAACTGATACTTTTACTTCCGCTAGCCGCCTTCGCCCTCGCTTTATCTTTGGCGGACATGGAGGGCGTTTTAGGCTTCACTTCAGGTTTACTTAAATCTAACACGTTACTCGACGAACTTTTATTTTCATCTTCGACTTTTAATTTTTTACTCTCTTGCACGGGGGTGGTGATGGCCAGACTTTTCCTCTTCAAGGACTGTACCGGCGCCTCTTCGGGAATGTTTAGGAATTTCAGTAATTTTACACTTAAATCGTCCATAAGGTATTCGGATACGATTCCGTGGGCGTACCGTAAATACGCGTCGTTATCGGCCGGTTCCGCTTTTGTCGATTTGACGAAGTTGCTTGAAATCGCACCGGAACCCGAGACGTGGATGTTTTTTTGTTTTAGGATGTCCGCCACCCTTTCCGTCTTCTTTTTAAGCCAATTTAGGGTTTTTTCTTCATTGTATTTAAAGGCATTCAGTTCTTCGTCCCCCTAGAAAAAATTAAATTATTAATTGATTACCAACTTTCCTCAAATAGAGAAGAAATGTAGATATAAAGAAGAAACTAAGAAATAATTCCCAAGAAGATTTGGGAATTATTTTCATACCAGAACTCAAAAACTTTTCAAGTTAGAAGCAACTTTGTGAATCAAGGATTCAAGGCATAACTTAGGAACCACTTGAAATATTCATGTAACCCTTACGCTACCCGATGTCACAATTGTGACTTCCTTATTTACTAGTGTTATAAGGATCAAAAAATGTTTAATCTGGGTGGAAAACCGTGCGACATGATTGTGAATATTATAGGTGTGTACGCGCAAATCGTTTATTTTGCCGGGAGTGCATTCTTATCATAACCTGAAAAGTTTCAGATTGTTTTCAACAACGGCTCGTGCAGGTGAGTTATTATTCATTTATAGAATTTAGGGAGAAAAGGAAGTGCTTAATATTAAACTTCAATTAAGTGTATTGTTTTTAGAGATTGAAAATATCTTTAAAATTGTTGATTCCAAGAATGGTTTTGTTATGTATATCACAATTGTGAGCCACGGGAGTTAACGTGGTTTGGTTTTAATTAAGTTGGATACAATTAATTCTTTGTTACAGGAAGAAGTAAGGAAATTATTGATTTGGACCATTCACATGGGCGAAGTTAGAGCCTCAAAAATGGGGGGGCTAAAGCCCCCATCCAGGGGCAGAGTTACACGAATAGGTGAGGGGGTGGCCATCAAAGAAAAGTCCGCCGGAGGTAACAAATTTTTTGGTGGGCACCTTCATTTTCACTTATAAGCCGTTAAAATTATTAAAAAAAAAAAAGAATAGTCTTAAACAGCTTCTATTCTAATTTGCTGTACTATATACATATAATATCATGAATGTGTTTTACTTTTATTTTCATATTAGGTTTCATCCAAGGAACACGTTTCTGAATTTTATTGCAATATCCATAATGTATGAACCATCCTGTATATGTATTGGAGTATATTGCATACACACCAAAAGTCAAAAGTCGCTAGGTAGTTTTAAAAAAAAATTTTAACTTTCAAGAAAAATTTCAAAGTTCAAAATAATATCATTTTAATATCTAATTGTCGGACTTAATTAATTTAGACAAAGTTAAACACGACGTTTCGGTTGGTAAGTATCTCCAACCATTATTATATTAAAATGTAATATTAAGTGTAAACTAGCAGTTTACACTTGGTAACGGTTGGAGATACTTACCAACCAAAACGTCGTGTTTAACTTTGTTTAAATTAATTAAGACATTGCAAATCCGACAATTAGATATTACTTCTCCATTGTCTGCCACCTTCAAAACCAATATCATTTTAATAAAACGCAATAATTCTTCAAAAATAGTAAAAGCAAAATTTATTTAAAATGTCCTTAAATAAAGTGAAATCCAATAAAAATATCTTATAACTACAATCTCTAATAAAAATTTTCGATTTCCTTTTTTAAAAACTCTTTTAAAATTTCATCTGGCGACAATGACTTGTTAGACCACTTTCAATACTAAGAGTGGTTAGTGCTAAAGAACTAAATCGATCCTGACCCATCGTTGACCTAAACCAATTTTTAATTCTTCTCATTGTTGAGAAAGAGTGTTCGCAGAACGCTGAAGAAATTGGCAAAACTAATGCTATTTGCATAAGGGTATATGCATTTGGAAAAGTCTCTTTTCTTAATACATCTTTAATATCAGAAATGGTAATGTTGTGGCTCTGGCTTTTATTTATGCAATTCCTTATTTTATTTAGTCATTTCAGCTTTTAATAGCTCCTTATCGATTAAAAAGGTATCTCCATACAATTTAATGAATTCCAAACTACCATCAAAATCCATCTGCAAAAAATTGAAGACAGATTTAGCTAATTTCTGACTTTCGGAAAAAAATCTTATTTTTAGATGATTTATTATATTGTCGAGAGACCTATAATAAATTGAAATTAGCCAAACCTTTTGTGCCTCATTTTTTATCAAAGGTGAATTTAAGAACGTTTCTTCGTGTACTGCGGAAGTGGAAGCTTCAACCACATATTCTTTAAGTCTTATACTTTCTGTTTTTTTACGTTTTGAACAATTTTTTTGGGGGGGCTAAGCCCCCCCAAGCCCCTCCCTAACTCCGCCCATGCTAAGGGATGACGAGGAGGCATTGTTCCAACTTCTGATTTAGAGTCCGAGGATGAAGAAGATGAGTTTGAAATTCACGAAAAGATCCCAATTGTAGCACCAAATGAAGTTGATAGCTCCTCAGATTCAGAAGATGATTTACCCCTCATACATTTCCAGACTCTCCAGTGGAAGCATGGAAACTTTAGAAGCAAGGATTTTCCTGTAAAAGAGGACTATACTTCATCCATCGTAAAAACTCCAAACGAATATTTTGCGAAATATTTGGATGATGATTTTTTTGAGTCAGCCGCAAATTTCACTTCCCATTATTTCTTGCAACAAAATGCAAAAGAAAACAACTTTACCTATCAAGAAATAAAGACATTTTTCGGAATGAATGCTCTGATGGGATGTATTCATCTTCCAAGGATAGAAAGAAAGAAAGAAAGAAAGAAAATGTGCTATATTACGTAAGACAACAAAATCTTGTGTACAAGCATCCTAAAAACGAAAAAATTCCAAATTCACTTTAAATTTCAAATTTCAAACAAACATAACATCTAAAACACTTTACCATAAAATTTACACACATTACCAAAATTAATCATAACAAAACAGATTGAGAAAAAAAAGCATCTTTTTGATAAATTTCATTAAAAAATAAGTAAAGCTGTCAATAAAACAGAATTTAGAAGAAGTAAATTAAATTATTAACACTAAAATGATGTCAGAGCACAGGTTAAAAGGTATCATTAAAAAAATCGTCAAGGCTATAATATACCCTGGATAATAAAAGTGATTTTAATTCCTTTTTGAATCTCTTAACTTCTAAAATTTGTCTGATACATAGAGGAACATGGTTGTAAATTTTTTTGCTAAGGTATATAAGTGAGTTCTTGGTGAGGGAAGATGTAGGGATTGGTAAGGGAAAATCGTGTGATATATATGTATTGGAATGAAAAATATTTAAGTTTTACATGATACGTGTAAATTTACATGTCGTTGACAATCTTAGCGTATCAGAAGAGGAACAAAAAAAGAATAGATTGTGGAGAATACAGTCGGTAATTGATTTGGTTCGCAATAGATGTAAAGCCATTGAAAGAAAAGAAAAGACAGCTTTTTCTATTGACGAACAAATGATTCCTTTTTTGGGACGACAATTTGTTAAAAATAAACCAAGACCAGTGGGACTGAAGAATTTCGTTCTTACGACATCCGACGGACTGGCATTGGATTTTGAAATCTACCAGGGCCACTAAGAGATAGAGATTTAGGCTTGGGACCCTCAATAATATTGCGTCTAGCAGAAACATTACCTCAAAATAGTTACCTGTATTTTGACAAATACTTTTCAACTATTGCTTTGATGAACAAATTGACGAGTTTGAATATAGATGCAACTGCTACAATTATTGCAACAGAGTGAAAAAGTTTGATTTTAAAAAAGACAGTTTAATGAATAAGGGAGACTCAGAAAAAGTTATTAGAACGGATAATAAACTTTGCATTACAAAGTGGAAAGATAATAAATCTGTTTTAATGATATCCACAGCTTTTGGAAGACGGAGAAGCCGGAAACTGAGGTGCGAAGATGGAATAAAACAGAAAAAAAACGTTCATGCATAGCATGCCCAGCTGTTGTTAAATCATACAACGAAAACATGGGTGGTGTAGATGTTTGCGACCAAATGATGGAATACTATCGATCTTTCTTTCGAACCCGGAAATGGACTCTTAAAGCCATCCTACATTTGTTCAGACGCCACTAAAAAACACCCGATTCCCGGCAATGATCGTGTATCTTTTCGAAAAATTCGGTCGTTTGACGTGAATGACAAGAATAACGACACGAATGTTCCCGCGTTTGTTAGTTGTTTACTTTCGTAAAAAAGCTCCAACTAGTTTGATCATTTATTGCGATTATACTGAACTTGTTTCTTTGTGAAATATTGACCATATTGTTGCTTATAGTGTTTTAAAATAATACCTGAAAAGCTGTATTAATTCCAATTTAGCGATTTTAGCTGTAAAGATGGACGGTCCTACTCAAAACTATCAGAATCAGGACCAAACTATCAACAAAAATTTGTGCCACTTATGCAGTAAAATGTTTTCTTCCATTTCAGCTAAGAACAAACATATTAAGGTTATTCATAAGCAGCAGCTCCCAGATAACCCAAAGTCACACATTTCTTGTCCCATAAGCAAAGAGACTAAGTATTCTTGTGAGACTTATCAAAGACTTGAAGCTCATTTACAGGTTAAGTCATGATATCAAAATAGAGTCCTCAACTTTCCATTTTTCCAGCGAAGAAAGATTTGAGGAATGGTTAAGAGAGCATAAAATAAGCATAAACTATGCACTTGTTCGCACAAGGAAAATTGAAGACAAGATTGAAAAAGTATATTGTTGCAATCGCAGCGATTTTAGAGGTAATTTGTAGCAATTTCAATTCTTCATTATGGTGTGTGAGCAAAGGAAGGGAAGCGATTCTGTTTTAGGTGAACTCCTTGGGGAATGTTCTTTCAATAATATTGAAGCTAGCCATAGTCTAGAAATTGAAACATTGGTAATGAGAAGACAACTGAAAATCAACAAGTAGCAGAACAACGATTGAACAAGCAATCAACAAGAGAAATTGAAATTGAAAGTGTATCAAACTTTTAAGATCTTGATGAGAAATGATGAAACTTATGATAAGTAAGTTATCTTTTTATAAAATTATATAAGATATATTAACATATACCTGTAAATGTCTAGGTGCATGAGACAACTGATTTATCTGTTTCATCAATGATGGAACAGATAAATGAGACTAATACAAGTAAACGAAAAATGGACAAACAAGTTTATTTTCCATCAAAGAAGAAGGAGCAGTAAATAAAAATAATTAATTGTATATTTTTTTCTATTTATCAGTATTTTTTTATATAATAGTAGGTATATTTTTATAGGTTTACTATATATGTATGTATATGTGTATTATAATTTTTTTATGTAAGTTTTAGGCAAATATTTGAAAAAACATTACCTGTCTCATAAGTTCCTTGCAGTTTCTTCTTATGAGTATTAATCGAAACTGCGAATTGTACATTAGTATTTTAGCATAAAATAATTAAGTTTCTTTTCAAATCAGTCATATACATGTCTTTGCAGCATTTATAAAATAAAACTTGTTCATATATGATACATTTATATAACAGTATAACTAATTAAATCCATTGTGTTTTCACTTACCAAAATTACCTCTCTACCTAAGTATAAAAGTTATTTAAAAAAATAGGTACTTATTTCAAAAAGATTAATAACATTTATATATTTAAGATTAAAATTAAAGTACAATACTACAATATTTTATAAATTATGTTTTCCATTTATTTATTTTTTCTAAATATACAATACCCTTTTGTTTAAGTTGTGCTTTTCCTTTTGATAGGTCCACATATAGAGAACTTAAAAAATAATAGTTATTTGTATAACAAAAGGGAGCAAAGTGCATAATGTTCTTAAGTGGGTGAAGTTTGATCCAGCAAAAGCATCCACAGTGAGGAAATGACACTGCTCCTACAGTACTTCATTTTCTACTCTCATTCTTATTAATAAGCACAATTTATGTAAAAAATTCATTTCATAAAAAATAATAAATAAATTCATTTCACAAAAATAATAATAAGCAAGATATAGTCAAATAAAAAAAATTCAATTATGCAGGGAAATAAAATTAAAAATTTTCTTATAAGGTAGTGGAAAAATACATTTTTCAAATAACACTTTCTCAAAAATAAACTATAGTAATTTTAAATAATATCCAAAATCAAATAAATCCAAGTCCGCCCAAAGAAATTTTTAAAAATATTTATTCAAAAAAAAAAAATTCAATTTCCATTCCATTGGATCGTTCAACCAAACTGCATTTTTTTTATACTTACATTAGGGTATTATGTATAAAATTAATAATTCAATTTTCTTGTTTGCATCCTTTATTTATATTTAATTTATTTAAAGAATCAATAATTATTATTATTTCAGAAACGCTATTTTTTATTTTAATTAAATTATTATTCCATTATTTATTATTTACATTAATTATTCTTATTGCCAGAAACCGTTGCTTCTAGCAGCAAACATTGCTCTTTTGTTGGTTGCCCGCCATTCACATAATATTTAAATATCCGAATGGGACAGTCGGAGATCGCCGAATCGTGACGGGAATCGGGTGCTTTTTAGTGGCGTCTCATTTGTTCGACTTAGCAATAGTCGAACTAAAATATATCTTTTGGAATTTAGACTTAATCTTGGGGAATACCTGATTGCAGGTACTAAGAAGCGCGTATTGGACGAAACAGAATGCCAAGAAAATATAGAGGAAGAGACTAGCGTTGAAGGAAATGGAATAAAAAAGAGAAGAATGCCTTCCAGTTTGCCCTGTGCAGACAAACGCTTTGATCATTTTGAACAGTGGCCAAAGAATTGGAAGAAGAACCCAGTTAAATGCAGGTTAGAAAAGTCGGTCCAGAATGCGTTGCCTAAAATACCCTTTCGAATATTTTTTAAAATAATTTATCGTACCTTTTGACCCAACTTTATCGGCGTAAAATAAATATAAACCCCAAACTCATTTTTTTTTATATCGGTACTGTAAGGAATAATTATTTTAGATTAATATGAAGGAGTCCCTGAGGATGGATTTGATGGTCAGAACATGACTCTGGGTCTCATTTTTTTAACTCATTATTTGCTGGGGAAGTTTTTCTACATTCTTGTTACTGTTTAGCAAATAACAATAACATTCCTAAAAGGCATTTATTATCCAATGGTTAAAACTTTTCTTTTACCTCAAAAAATCTTCTGAGTTAGAGAACATTTTGTCAGTATTTCATGCTATTGATCCCCAATGGAAAAAAAACACATATTTTCCCCTTTACTTACTTTTCTATCAGCTATCATGGTTAAATACGACAATCCGCTAGACTTGAGCAACCTTTCTGTTTCTGGAAAATCTGTATCCCTTAGAAGTTGATCTAACGGTTGGGCCTGAGTTGAACAGAATTTTTTTAAATAAGGCAACACTAAAACATAATTAATTTATAATAACTGAAAACATATAACATAATAAGCTCTTTTACCTAAAAAAATTGGATCAATGGGTGTGGACAAGTGCATTTTTCCGTCACTTTTTACAGATTCATCTATGAACCAGGACCTCTTGGACTCGCTGAGAGTTAAAACTTCTTGAACTGAGTTATTTGCCGGGGAAAATAGGAATATTGCAGACTCTCCAGTGTTGGGGTGTCTTAGGGTTACGATGTCCGGTGTGCCTGTACCTGTGTATTGTTCGGAGAGCTCCAGAGCTTCACCTGTAAAGTAAAGTAAAATAAATTTCAAATTTAATTAGCAATCATTACCATTATTTAGGATGGCCTGATATATAGTTAATTCAATATAGTTATTTTGCCAAAAAGTTTTTTTTTTATGGTGTTACAAATACAGATGGTGGTAGACAGATTGTTGAATTATTTGCTCAATAGTTTGCATCTGTATACTGTATGGTGTTTTAGAAAACTTCAAGGAGTTATTCAGTGCAACAGTAGAAAACATTTGAGTATAGAGGCCCATGTCCGGAAAAGTTTCTAAGACGCGTTAAAATTTAGAAAAATTTCAAGCAAAAAAGATTTCAGCAATTGAGGCTATGAGTGCAATATCGGACTAACCCACAAAAATTTAAAATCGGCTGTATTGTGGTAAAATGGCAGCACTAAACTAGTTATTGAACTTTATTATTGATAAAAGTTTAAAGAAGCAAAGTGGACTATCCTCAGTTAGTCCACTGTGCTGCTAAAAGTAAGAAGTTTATGTGCTAGAGACACCCTAAGAAAAGACACTGAACTGGCAAAAAGTGGAAACGCAGCGGTCATCTGTTTTGATCTAATGAAGACTATTTCTACACCTTACTTACCACACTCATTTTTTACTATAAAAGGCAGTTATGGATTACTGCCTTAATACTGCTTTAATATACATGAAATGAGAAGCAATAATTCGTTCATGTTTGTATGGGATGAAAGTATTGCTTCAAAGGGGCCGCAAGCGGTGGGATTTTGTAGTTTATATTACATAAAAACTTTATTACATCGAAAAGACTTATAATGTATTCTGACCAATGTGGTGGTCAGAATCGTAATATAAAAATGTCATTGATATGTAACTATATTACTGCATCTCCATTATTTACTATGGAAGAAATAGATCATAAATTCCTTGTGGTCATTCCTATTTACCATGCAACCAAGATTTCGAAATCATAGAAAAAGAAAAGAAATTCCATCCACATATCTTTATACCTCAAGACTGGCATACAATCATAAGACATGCTAAAAAAAATATTTTTCCCATAATAGAAATGGACACTCGAATAATGAAGAGGTTTATTTTAACACAGTAAAACTAAGAATCTGCCCCTTTTATACCCAAATGGTAATGCCATTAATGAAGCTAAAATAAAGATCTCCTTGAGTTAATGGAATTCATCCCTTCTATATACCAAGATTTTTATAAAAATCTGAGGTCATCCGCTCAAGCGACTGGAGGTAAAGTAGTTGGCCCAATTGAGGAAGAAGAAACTTTACGTATTTAACAACTACCTACTTAATAAAAAAATAAACGAGTAATACAGTTTTTGACGTAATACCTATAATAGCTTAAGTTATAGTAACCCATTAAAAATCCCAATCAATTCTAAATGCAGAGTGGAATAACCCACATAAAAAAATCGAATATTAGCCATATTCAAAAATTTAAAATAAATTCCGCAAATATAAGTAACACTCAAGAACATTCAATTAATCCGATCTACAAAAATGTCTTTTTAAAAGGGTTTTGCGCACTCTCATTTTCGTATTTTTTTAAACCTATTTTTTAGTACTTTATAATATTGGGGTTAGTCCGTTTTTGCACTCATAGCCTCAATTCATCGTCTTTGAAGTTAGAAACTGAAAATTAATCAAAAATTCATTTGTCACGATTCATGCCATTTTCAGATTCTTGGAGAATGTGTATCTATCTATGAACTCCAAGGAGGCTGCAGCAGCGGTGTTCTGTGATCTGTCCAAGGCCTTTGATTGTGTGGATCATGGAATACTGCTGTCAAAGCTTGATTTTTATGGATTTAGAGGAGTGGCTTTGGGGTGGTTGAAGTCATACCTGTCTGGCCGCACACAGAGGGTGGTTGCATCTGGATTTTCGTCAGGGATAGCACATCTTAAATGTGGTGTACCTCAAGGGTCAGTGTTGGGTCCTATTTTGTTTTTATTATACGTTAATGACTTGAGCTCTCTATCACTGCATGGACTAATGGTTCAGTTTGCCGATGATACTACAATACTGTGGCATAACAAAGATCAAAAAGTAGTCAGATCTCTCATAGTAGAGGACCTTCACAAAATTAAAGAGTGGTGCATCTGCAATCAGCTTGTATTCAATGTTGATAAAACTTTTGTTCTGGGCTTTAAGTGTAATGTAGAGGGTTTTTTGTTTGATGAGCAGAGCCCACTACATGGTAGGAAAACCACGTTTTGGGCCACGCTGCTAAACTTTCTTCTGGTTGTTTTGCAGTCAGGGTTGCCAGGCATGAGTTGGGGGGGTTGTTTGCTCGTTCAGTTTATTTCGCCTTAATGGACTCTCATATCCGTTATGAGTTGCCATTTTGGGGATTGTGCTCCAAGGGACTCCTTAACATAATTTTTACTATTCAGAAAAAAGCATTAAGGTATCTGTGTGGTGTTGGTCTGAGAGTCTCTTGTAAACCTCTTTTTGTAGCTAAAAGAATTTTAACAGTTTTCTCACTCTTTATATTGGAAACTGCAACACTCATACATAAGTCCGTAAGTCCACCATCCTGTACCAGTCATAATACTCATCAAGTGGGCAACTTATCTCTTCCAATCCCCACCTCCTCACTTACGAGAAACTCTCTTATATTTATTATTCGTAAAATATTTAATCATGTTCCTTTTTCGATTAGGACTATTACAGACCTTAAAAAGTTTAGGAGAGAACTAAAGAAATTCATCTTACCAAAGGCTTATTACAGCATTGAAGAGTATTTTAATGATTCATTTTAATATTTAAAATTATTTGGTTTTGTCTTTGTTTATATAAAATATGCTTCTATGTACAATCAAAATCGATTCTGTATTCTGTTTTTGTCCTGTATAACCAATAAATACTTGTATTATAAATTCTAGGATTAGGAAGCTTTTAGCATAAGTTTGTAAACTTGGCAAATAAAGTATATTTTGACTTTGACTTGACAGGTTTTGAAACTAGATGACTCATATAGATTAAATTGGTATAATACCTAAGTTACAGAGCCTTTGTGGTGCCTGTCTTTAAGAACAAGGGATCTTCTGACGATCATCAATGAATTCTTTGAAACCTACAACCTTTTTTTGAATAAACCAGTTTGGATTCCATAAAAATAAAACAACATCCTTAGCAATTGATCATTTTACCAGTAATATTCTTGACAGTTTTGAAAAATATCTTGATACTATGGCCTTATTTTTAGACCTTACTAAAGCGTTTGACTAAGTCACACATACTATTCTTTTAAAAAAATTACATTTATGCAACTCGAGGTCATGTCACCTTCTGCATATTCCTTTTTGTCGAACATCATATCTGTTAAATAATCCAATAAATAGGATTTCTGCAACTGTTAACAGGTATGCAGATAGCCTTGATTTCTTTTGCAGTAATTTTAAAAAATTTAAGAAATGTGCACTTGATGTTATCTTAGTTTAGTTTTCTATTTCTAGATACTTAATAGGTAATATTATATATTATGTATACCTATTGTGCATTATCTTAAAATGTAAACGTTGATAGTAATAAATAAATAAATAAATAACAGAAGAATAGCCATTTGGGTGAAAAAGTATTGAAACTTGTCCGAAAGGAATTTTAGTAGTTCTCCAGAAGGGGTTAGTGGGGTCCACCAATAAATCAAGTAAATAATGTGTTTATTATAAATTAATTTAAACTCTAAAAACTGCCAAATTGCTTAAAAAATTATATTGGAAATATGCAAGATTCCAAACATAAACAAATAAAGATTTTTGAGGTTATAAAACAAAAAACCGGGAAAAACAATAGAAAACTATCTGGTACCTTTTAACATAAACACCCAGGAGTTGGCAGGCTGTTGTAAATTGCTCTTGATGCACTTTTTCGGGGAGGCTTTTACACGAGGCATTTTCCCGCCTTTTCGCACGTATTTCCACACGAAAACTCGCACAAATCCACGACGATTCGCCTCATAAACCAGTCGCCATTTTTATTACGGGGAAAACAACAATCGAACGTCAGTGTTTTTCTTATGACGGACCGCGATTTCCCTCCTGCATAAATTTCCCTGCTGCTACTACTACAATGCACACACGTCACGTCCAAACGGCACTCTAGCACCGATCGTCTTTTGCATATTCCACTATATTTCGTCTCGCTCTGGCTCGTATTTATTGACGACGAGTGGGACAAGGACGACTATATGCTCCTCAAGTGTTTGTTCGAGTATTTGATCAGGGCTACATCATTTTCATATTTATAGCGGACCAAATGGAGCAGTGGAGGGTCACGCTATCGTTAGGGCCAAGGTATATTTCTCTGGACGAGTGTAATTTCGTCCAGGGGTTGCGGTGCGCCGTAGCAGCGCTCCGGGAAGGGTTAAATTTTTATTTTTTTTTGTTTTTATTTCTTATTCTTTTATTATTTGAGAAAAGGGGGTGGCAGAAGTCGATATTAATAGGGGTATGCATAATGAATGTATGCAGCCCTTTTTTATGTAGAAATTATTATATATTAGGTATATGGTTCATATCATTTGCAGTTTTAAAAACTAGAAATGTTTGGAACGTATTTCTACTTCATAATTAAATTTGTCAAATTATTTATTATAGCACAGATGTAGATAGAGAAGTCCGAGGGTCTTATTCAGTCGTTTACACCATACCAACTAAATATTTAAGGCCGTCAAATGACTTCACCAATTCTTTCTTGTCGATGTAAACACACTAAAAATGTATACTCAACTTTAAGCCTTCCCTAAATGTGGTGGTATAAATATCATTTGTGTCCGTTTAAAAACCCCAGTGGGTTTTATTCTGAGACTAAATTTAAATTACGCGCCACTTTTTTAACATTTCACTTTAGAAAAACTCACAAACTATGTACTCGGTCTAAATTAGTCCTTCCGTTGTAGACCTGTAATAGGCGTCTTTATAAAATATATTTTGTTGAATTTCTTTAGGATAATTACAATATTTTTATAACCGTCCATTCTAATATTTTAGCAAAAAGTTAGGTTATAAGTAACTTTTTTTCAGGTTAAGATTTTACAAAAAAATATATTGTTTTTTAAACTACAGTGTCGGGTACAGATGGAACCTAATACAAGCATCAAAAAATTGCTACCACATTTGGCGTGTCTATAAAAACAAACAACCGTAGTATAACGTACACAAAATTTTAAAATTACACAAATATCACAATCCGGTCATATCCAGCGACTAAATCGAGAACGCAGTGTATGTAGCATACGTTAAAATACAAATATGCCCAGCCAATCAGAGAAATTGAGAGTGGAGCAGCACTGCTGATCCTTTCGTGAAAGTTCGTACGTCAAATTTCGTTGCCGATTAGCTACGGAAATTGAAAATCAAGGCATTGGTTTTGTTTAACTTAACCTATATTGCAGATTTTATTTGCTTTGCTTGCTTCCTAATAATTGATTTAATTATCAACAATTATATCAACTTTGCGACTATTTGAGTGAAAATTCATAGTGTATAGTGTTGAGTGTTTACTCCATTATCTATACAACAATCCATATATGTGCTGGTTTTGGGCTCAAAAACAAACAATTTTGGGTTTCATTACCTTTCAATAAACTTGCCAGTGTTCCTTAGTGCATAATTTTCTTCCACTTAAACCAATATTTGCACTTATCTGTTGCTGTCTGTTAGACAATTATGGCATCACTAAGGTAAGATACATATAATTTTTTTAGTTCTAATTTGAATAATTATTTATTTTGCAGTCAACAAAATGCAATCTGTGAAGTTTGTGATAAGGAATTTTCAAGCACATTTACCAGAAACAGGCATTGGAAACAGTTTCACCCTGAATTTGTTGGGAAGGAACAAATAAAACACATTATATGTCCAATGTGTACTAATGATATCCAGACATTTTCATATTTTAACTGTTTAAACAAACATTAGCTTGATATTCACCATATAACTGTCAAAGAATCAATTTTAAATTTTAGGAATTTTGAAGAATTCAAATTCAAATTCAAATTCAAATTTATTAATCATTTTGGTTATATTATAACAATTTTTAACTTAATTATATTCAATAATAATAGTTAACAGTCATTGTTTTTAACATACACCTAGATGTTGTAACATCTGTTTGTGTATGCTGAGAAATCACAAAATTTTAGTAATAATATAAAATATAACTAACCATAATCTACAACTAAACAAAAATTCTCCAATAAAATTTCCCTTCCCAAAACTATTTAAAAAAATTAAATTTATCTATATTTGAATAAATAAATTTTCTACAGACCTTACTAAAGTTTTTAATATTATTTATATTTTTTAAGCTGTTTGGTAAGATGTTATAAAATTTCGGGGACAAGTATTCTAAAAATCGTTGCCCTATAGTTTTTTTTATGTTTGGTATTTTTAGGTGTCTGTTTATATTATTTCGGGTTGTGTAGGAATGACTAACATAATTCTTGATTTTTTCTGATTTGATTATATTTGATGATATTGATTATATATGATTTATATTAAATGCATGTTGACAATATGTAAATTGAGTGTATATTAAAAATTTCTTCAGAATATAATTGTTGTGTAGGAAATCTTTTTTGTTTTTTGTATATAACTTTTAAAATAAAGTTTTGTACTACATTAAGTTGTTTTAAACAATTCTTGTATAGACCTCCCCAGACAATCACCCTATACCTTAACAAGGACTCAACCAAGGATTTATAAATTAAAATTAGTAGTTTTTCATTTAAGATATTTCTCAAAATATGAAATCGATAAATAAGTTAACGGATGTTTTGTGTTAATTTTAGAATGTGTTGGTCCCATTTTAAATGTTTATCCACAATGATACCCAGATATTTAGTAAATGAAACTTCCTTGATATCAATTAATTCAAGTTTAATTTGTTGAAAGCTGGGGCGATTAGCAGCTGTTATAGAAAATGCAATATAGTTTGTTTTTTGACTATTGAGACTTAATTTAAAAGAATCCAGCCAGTTCTTGACTGTTGCTAGACCAAGTTCTGCAGTTTTTTTTGTGTCTCCCCAAGAAATTCCGTGAAACACCGCAACCGTGTCATCTGCATATGATATCAGTGACCCGTCATGAATTTTAAGATTGGTAAGAGCGTTAATATAAGTTATAAAGAGTACAGGTCCAATAACTGTTCCTTGTGGAATTCCAATTTTTATATAAGATGGTTCACTAATCTCATTATTTATTTTTAAAGACTGTTTTCTGTCCCCCAAGTAACTTTCAAAGACCCTTGACACTGGACCTCTAATACCATAAGATCTTAAAGTATCTAGCAAAAGCTCATGCGGTACAGTGTCAAAGGCCCTTGCTAGGTCCAGAAACACTGCCAAACACTTTCTATCACCATCAAAAGCCTGATTCACTCGCTTTGTTAATTCGCAGATAGCATCGGATGCGCTGAGCCCCCCAATGAAACCAAACTGATTTTGTGTTAATATGTTATTTTTTTGTAAATAGTCAATAAGTCTATCTTTCAAACATTTCTCGAAGAGCTTGGAAAAATTATTGATCACACTTATAGGACGATAGTTACCTATTTCACATTTATCACCTGATTTATATATTGGAGTGATTATTGATACTTTAAATTGAGTAGGTACTGTTCCTGTTTTAAATATTAGGTTGATAATGTGAACCAATGGTTCAATAAGGTAAATATGAAATTTTTTTATAAATTTTGAGCTAATAGTATCTATCCCAGGCGCTGAATTGTTTTTTAACGAAAAAATATGTTTAATTATTTCATTCCTATTAGTTGGTTTTAGAAACATTGAAGATACACTGTTATGATTAATTTTGAATTGTTTTTTTGGTTTTTTTATTTGGTTTTGCATATTTACTCCTACGTTTATAAAATACTGACTACAAAAGTTTGCCATGTCTTTGTTATTTGAAAATTCTTTGTTATTATTTTTTATTTTTATTATGTCATTTCCTTTAGTAGTAATTTGATTTGTAACCTCATTTATAACCTTATACATTTTGCTCATATTATTCTTAGATTCCTCAATTTTTGTTTTGTAATAGTCATTTTCACATTTATTTATTATTTTACCTAATGAGTTTCTGTATGTTTTATATTGTTGTTCTTTTTCCAAACTATAATTTTTATTCAATTTTCTTTTCATTTTGTCCCTATTTTTTATTGAACATATAATAGCAGCAGTTATCCAAGGTTTTATTTTTTTAATTATTTTTTGTTTTAATATTTTTGTCTCTTCACAGCTTTGTATAATATGTTCGACAACATTATAAAAAATTTTGGTTGCAATTTCGACATCATTAATATTTAAGATAGTGTTTTCCCAATTTTGTTTTATAAGTAAATCTTTTGCCTTCTCATTGTTTAATATTTTTATAGTTTTAATTTTTATATTATTGGAAACATTACCTGCCCGAACCTCGTCTCTAGCAAAATTAAGCAACACAGGATAGTGATCGGTAACGTCAGTTTCCAAAATAAAAGAAAGATGTTTATTTTTGTTTTCCAAAAATTTTTTTTTAAGGAAAATGTGGTCAATACAGGTCCTTGATGTTAATGTGACCCGTGTAGGACCAGTTATAAGGGAGTAGAATCCGTAAGACATCAAGAGAGCTAGGTAGTTATTTGTATCAGCTGAATTTTCAGATAGAGTATTTATGTTTATATCTCCCAGAAGTATTTCTGTTTGCTGATTACATTCACGTAATAAATAATTTTCCAGGTCATCGAGAAAAGACGATACTACCGTCGAGGGAGGTCTATATATACACGTTATACCATATTGTATATCAGTTATAGCTAAAGTTATCCTAATCAAAGTAATTCCCGACCTAATTAGTTTTATATTTTCTACTTTGTTTATGTTTAAATTATTTTTTATATAAACAACCACCCCATCATTCTGGTTACAGTCTCCCCCATTATAATACATTTTAAAGCCCTCTATATTAAATTCATTACCAACCAATTGCCATGTTTCACCCAAAACAATAATGTCGCAGGATATTAAATTATATGTTTGTAGAAAAACTATCATTTGATCAAAGTTTTTTTTTTAAACTTCTTATGTTAAAATGAATGATATTTAAGAGTTTGGAACCTATGTTAATTTTTTTGCTTACATAATCACAGTCCGTACTTTGTTGATCCGCATTATCTAAAACGTCCAGTTCTTGTAGCACTTCTACCTCTTGCCTATTATTTGCCATAACTTCCATCATAGTCAATTTTGTTTTTCAAAAGCGTGATTTGATGTTCAAAAGACGGACAAGTTTTGTCGTTTGCGGCATGATTTATATTGTGCTCCAAATTAAACTTTGCGTTTGCATGAATACAATTGATGCATTTTTTTTGGTTTTTTGGGCACTCCTTAACTGCGTGTTTCTCCGAACAATACTCACAAAAGACCTCATTCGGACATTCCGTATTTTTGTGAAAAAATCCTTGGCATTTAAAACATCTGGGTACACTTATATCTTCAAATACTGGGTAACGCTGCCATCCTATATATAGTTTCTTTACTGCAATTAACTTATGAAATAATTTGGCTGAACAATTTCCGTAGATAGTATAAGAATCTTTTTTTTTATTGAGTTTAAAGAAAGTTATTTCTAGGTGGTCCATTCCTTCAATAAAATGATTTTGTTCCCGGATTCTGGCCTCTACAAATTCACTATTTAAATCGTCTTTATCATTTATTTTATAGTCAATTATCTTGAAGCGGGGATTTCTTAGTTTTGTCACCTCTATGTTGTAGCCATTCAATTTTTCTTCTGCTTCCTTTTTAAGTATATCTATATCATTTTTTCCCTGGCATTTAACTAGAATATAGCCGTTTTTTGTACTTTTTATACTATTTACACTAATCTTTAATTCGGCAGGATTTATCTTCTTTCTCAAGTCTTCCTTTATTTTTTCAATGTTCTGGTGTTTTTTTGGCCTAATAATAAGGCTAGGAATATTTGTTTGTTTTTGATGATTTAATGGCTTTTTAAGGATATCACTGTATTGTAAGGAATTTAATACACGAGCTTCACTTTTACTGGATTCAAGACTTTCTATTTTTTGTTGTAGTAGGGCAATTATTTCTTCTTTGCTTTCTATTATTTTATTTTTATCCTCTATTGTTCCTTGAAGAAGTTTGTGAGGTTTAAATCTTTGACATTCAGTGCAATCAAATCTTAAAATTCTCTCACCTTTTAGTTCTAGGACCTTCACTTCCGATGCTGACAAATTCCCACAATTCTTACATATTCCTTTTCTGCATGTGTCACATTGGAAAAGTGGTTTAATTTTAGTTTTACACACATCACACTCCATTTTTAATCAGCTTTTTATTTTTCGTAAAGTTCAGTAGTAAAAAAAAAATTGCTAGGCGCGGCAACACCAACAAGTGTCATCCAAATTCACATCTTGGAGGGCCCAAGATAATAGGGAAGTAGATTATGCTTGTCAGACCCGAAACAAGTTTAAGAATGGGGAAGAACACATATTTTACAATTGCAACAGGAGTGATATCAGAGGTTGTACAAAGTCTTAGTTATCATTATCAAACATACATAAGTATGTTTTGTTGTGTTTACTTTTAGGATTTAATAGCGCATGCGAAGTGAGAAGTCTGGAGGAAGCTTTCGCATTCCAAGAACATGTCCCTCAAGGATTTTAGTAAAAGTTTTAACAGGCGGTAGTAATCTTTTATTATTTTTTATATAGGTAGTTACATTCATTCATAATTTTAATACCTATAGGATCAGTTGCTGTGAAATTTGTGGAAACTCATGTAGGACATGCAGATGAGTTAAGAACAAAACGGTTGTCCAAGGCTGAAGAAAATATCGTAGTTGGGCAATTGACTGCAGAAGTGACAAACGAAAGGATAATTCAAGATGCTAGGAAAATTCAGAACAACACAATACAAAGACTAAACCTACTAACAAGAGGAGACCTTGCATATTTGATAAGGAAGTATAATATTGACAAACTGTGACATCTGTAAAATATGTTTTCATAAATACAGATGTGAGTGTCCAGAAAATTCTGCCAAAACAGTACTTTGTAGCATATACGTGCTGTAGCCATTTTTGAGCAGAGGAGCGAGTTTGTTGTAGGTTCCCCAACTGTGAGTGAAGAGGAAGAAGATAATGTTTTGTTTGTTGATCAACCCACAACTAGCCAAATCAATTATCAGGAGGATGCAAGAAATTTGTAGCTGTGGTAGAAGTTTAAATAAAAATGCATTTTTCCAGATTTATGGCTGTAATCAACAAATTTAAAAATAAAGAGGTGGAGGAAGAAAATTCTCAGAGCATTGAAAAGAAAAGAAAAATTGAAAAACAAATGTACTATCCAATTAAAAAATAAGCTAGATTTCTGTGAGTATTTAATGGCTAGATAATATTTGAATTGTAGCTATTTTTTTGTTTGTATAGCTGTGAAGTTAACAAAAATAGAATGTGGTATTTTATATGGTATTTTGTGTTGTATAATCAGTATAATATAACTAAGTATATTTTTTGTAAGGTTTTGGTGCAGGTTTCAAATTGTAAATACAAATTTTATGTAAGAGGTCATATACATAACTAGGTATAGTTTTTGTAAGGCTTAATTTGGTCTAGGTTTCAAATTGTAAAAACAAATTTTAAGACGTCATAGGTGTTGGTTTCTGTATAACTATTTTTATATCTTTTATTTTAAGACTAAAATATTAGCTTATTTTGTATGTTAATATTCAACTAATCATTTTTTATTACATTTTCTTTGCTATGTTTTTAATATTTTTTAGGGTGCAGAAAAGCTAATTGGATTAACTTAAAATTGACATTGAACGAGGGGGAAGGTCCTCTATGAGTATATATTTATTAATTAAAATGTATACAGAGCAGTAATATTTTTTTCATGTTACTACAAAAAAACTATTGAATGGTTTGGGCTGTTCAGCTCTGCTGTTGACCAGCAGAGATGACAAATAAGCTAAAGAAGTGCCAGTCTACATACTATATACCAGATTAATACATTTAGCCTCCTTGCATTTAATTTTGAGGTTGTTGATATTAAAAATACCATAAATTATTATATTTAAATAACAAATAAATTTATAGATTTTTATTATTTGAAATAAACAAAGTTAAAATATAATTTCTACGTTTTTTTTTTGTTTTCTGTTCTTATACTTTGACTTTTTAGTCATATTTACCCTTTATCCAGCTTTTTTTTTCCAACCATATATATACTTTATATCAACCACTAAAGTATAATGTATAGAATATGTATAGTGGTAGTGGGCAATTTAAAATAATATTATACTTTCAAATAACTATTGACAATTATTATATTACTAAGGTGCATATTAGAATTATGACATAGAGATATGTAAAAATGCGAACTTTAAAATGTTCACTGTATATTGTTAAAAAATGTAATTGCCATTTATTTTTATTTTCTAACTTTTTTATTTATCCGCTCATCCACCTATTAACCAACTAATTTATCAGCTTTACACACCAATTCAATTTTTAACCCCATTTTTAATATTTAACTAACAATAATAATTAAATAATTCATACATTGCGCTTACACGTACCGCTAAACCAAATGATTAACAAATTTCGTCAATAAAAGAGATAAATTGCTATAAAAACCAAATTTGGCAAGTATTTATAAAATATTTTTAAAATAATAATTGATCACACGTTGTAAATATTAAAAAAAAAATTAATAATCCATTTACTAATAATAGCTAAAATATCTTCTTATTAAATGTTTTTAATGCATATTGCACTTTTCTTCATCTAAAATATATACGCATCATAAAAACCTAATTAAATATAAATATGAATAGAAAAACTCTACATACATTGAAAATTTCCTATTTTGAATTTGGCGGTTCGCATACCACGCCCGCGCGGATGCCGAAGCGCTCTCATTGGCTGGGCATATTTGTATTTTAACGTATGCTTTCCAGTTGTTGTATTTTGTACCTGAATACTATGAGAGCCATGCTGAGGTAAAGAGTGCCGAGATTGTGGCATTGGCATCAAATATTTGGCCTCCATCTGCGATACTGTATTAAATATTTGGCCCCTTATTTGATGCTGATCTATAGGAGAGAAGGTTTTCAGAGTTTTCAACATTGATTCAAAAAAGAGATCCAAGCAATCCTTTTGTGGCGTTTTGTCCGCACTTTCTTTTTTTGCAATTAAATATTTCATTACGGTTGAGGAAGCTGTCTCTTGTGGATTCTTAGATCTAATAAATCTTGGTTTAGATTGTTTGTGGTCCAGAGATCGCTTGGAAGATCCAGGTATTGGTTGAGATTCCATACTTTGAGCTGATTGAGTACTGTCTGTCTCTTCTTCACTTTCTTCAACGTTTTTCTCTTGTTCCTCCAAATCTACTGATGACAATCGCTCTTTGTTATAAAAATGATATAATATCTTCAAATTTCCATTTTCGATACTTCACAGCTGCTTGGCCACTTACAGTAGTATATTTCTGACGAACCTTGCGATGCTGACTTCGCAGACTCATCCATCTCTGCTTGCATTCATCGGCCAAAAAAAAGCATGCTTCAGAATATAGGTTAAACCCTATATTCTGAAGCATGCTTTAGCCACATTCGCGCTTTTAAAACGTTTCATTGTTGAAAATTTGTTTCAAGACAAATTGATTTTAAAGCGCTTTTTAGCTAAAAGAGGTTTAATAGAGATTAAGATGCCGCATACGGCTGTAAAACTTTTTAATTTCTAATGTTTTAAGCTCTTTAAATTTTACACGGGTTACTTAGAAAAATAAAATATGTTTTTATTTCCAGGTTTTTGGCCAGTGGTGATTCATTCAGGACAATAGCGTTCAGTTATCGCCTGGGAACTTCTACAGTACAACAAACAGTCCATAAAGTTTCCGATGTTATTATAAAAATTATGATGAAGGAGGTTATGTCAATACCAACCAAACAAGAATGGGAAAAAGTTGCCCAAGAATTTTGGCAACAATGGCAGTTTTCCAATTGTATAGGAGCTTTGGATGGCAAACATGTTGTTATCGAAGCTCCCCACAATTCGGGTTCCCTTTACTTCAATTATAAGAAGTCCTATTTAATAGTTTTATTGGCACTTGTCGATGCGAATTATAGATTTATCGTTGTCGATGTCGGATCTTATGGACGAAGTAGTGATGGAGGGATCTTCGCAAATTCAAATTTCGGAAAGCGCCTAGAAAGAAATACACTTGATATTCCGGATGATGCAATCCTACCAGGGACTCAGCAACTTGCCCCATACGTTATCGTTGGAGATCCAGCTTTTCCCTTAAAAAAGTTTTTAATGAGACCTTTTCCTGGAACTCATATTGAAAATCAAATTGAAAAACGTATTTTTAACTAGCGATTATCTCGCGCCCGCAAGGTAGCTTAAAATGCGTCTGGAATTCTCACCCAAAAATTCAGATTTTATGGCAGAAGATTGAAATTAGAGCCTAAATATGCCGAAAAACTGATTTTAACAACGTGTATCTTACACAACTTCATTCGTCATGGAACAGTTTCGACCATTTCAAACAATGATGAAGTTATAGAAAACAATTTAAGACATTTATGTAGACAGGGAGGAAACTCAGTAGCCATAGATAGCTTTTCAAACAAGAGAAATATTTACAAGATTTTTTATTTTAGAGGAAGGCGCGGTCCCTTGGCAAAATGATATGATTTAAATGTCAAACGTAACATTTAACTTAATGTCTTAAAATTGTTTATATATTGGTTTTTGGATTAATAAAATAAATCTTTAGTATTTACCTGTTCTGTTTAATGCCTTCCCTATTTCTGACCAAATATTTTTGTTGTGGACATTATCACTGTATAATTTATTCGATTGATCATACAGCTCGGGTTTATTACGAACAATTTCTATTAATTTCTCGTCCACGTTGTCCATTAATCGTAAAAACACTAGCGCTCAAGTCTTGACACGATAAAATCCAACGCTCAAAATATCCTTGGCAAAAGATCGCGACGCTTTAATGAATGCGCGTGAGCTTGGTGTCAGTGGTATTTGATTTCATTATATCAATTTTGAGCGTACCTGGAGCACCGTATGAGTGAAGCATGAGTGTCGCCTTGGTGTGAAACATCCTTTATAGGCAGTCAAAGATTTCAAGTTTCTTCTAGACAGTTACAGTAGTTTTTCGTTTCTTTTAACCAGTTAATGTTAGAGTTAATTTTTTTATTTCTTCCAGACATTCTTTGCCTGCTTCATACATCCCAGATCTCTATGGACCTCATTTATCTAGCAGATAACTCCATTACGTTATCTCTCCTTTATTGTTCTACGAAGAGAAGAAGTTCTAAGAAGAGTTTTCGACTCATATTTGAGGTTATTTTTTATCGCCATCTTTAATTAATTTTTGTATTTCTTCGAGGTAGTTGAAATCATTTCTCATTCATATCTTTAAATAGGCAAATTCTTTGCATGCTCTAATGAGATAAAAAGCATAGAATGGAATAAAAAGGAATATTTCTTAAAATGTGTGGAAGATTTAAATAGATATCTCAAATGCCCGGATAATCTAGAAAAAAATTCGAAAATTTGGAAGATATGAAAAAGATCTGAAGAGACCGGAAAACCATCAAAATGGACTCGAAAAGTCTGGACACAATTAACTCAAATGCATGAATTAAAATTTATAGGGTACCTTAAAGACTGGAACAAAAATAACTTTAAATTGCTGAAAAAAAAACTGAAAAACGACTTCCAGTTCCTGGACTAAAGTTGAAATTGTATCTGGATTAAAACTGACATCGCAGATCTCCATTATATTGTTTTAGAATATTAGACTTAAATGAAAGTCTAATAAAAATTAAAAACACACTGTATTTGTCACTGAAAATGAGGAATATCAAATGTGACCGTTTACACCACGGCTCGTGGTGATTCTGTCTTTTTGTCAATGATCTCGAATCCCGCTGATGCAAGACCCTATCGAATCCTTTGCTCATCAATGGTAACCACACCAAAATCCTCGACGTCAAGTGTATAAATTCAGCTATACCTTATTTAAATATTGGTTGGTCCGGAAGGAATGTTATTTATTATTGGGGTTTCAAGGGAACCAAACGCGACGGCATCTCATTAATAGAACCGAAAAACAAACAAAAACGCAACTCTCACTAGATAGACGACGGAACGAGAACCGTGGTGCAGGTACGACCGCCTCGATCTCCTCGACTCTCCGCGTTTAGTACTTCGCGGATCGTCGGCAGGTACCCGCGGTACCGTTTCGCTTCGCACCGTAACACGGTTCTCATATTATTATTATTCGTGCAGTCAGGATTGATTTTTTTTTTTTTTTAAATTTGAGAAAGACTGGTTTTCGAGGGTTTGTAAATTGAGTGCCTATAGTGTACAGAGTTTTTGGAGAGAGTTTTATGTGGATGTTGGTAATAGGAGCTGAGTAAAGGTAAGAGTAAAATGTTGTATTAGAATGGGTTCCGTATTTTGACTTTAATCAGGAGTTAAAGTCGGATCCTTATGGTGAAAATAGGTGATTTTATTAAGCAATAAGTGATAGTAGGAACACTAGGGGTTCGTTCTTCATGATTTCAACGAATATTTGCTAATGTTGTATCTCTTCAGGTTTCTGAAATCTGGTGTTTTTGAGGAAAATTTTGAGTTCACATAAGTCGGTGAACAAATGCTTTTCTGATTCTAACGTTAATTTTATTAATCATCTCATTTAAGCTTGTGAAGCAAATATGGAAATTGCTAGGCAGCATATATAATTTTTTTATTTCTTCCAGGCAGTTCCAGAAGTCTTTTTTCATCTCATTCATCATTTTTTCTCTCTTCAGAGCACATTTTTCTTTTCCACTACCTTTCTTTAGTTTCTCTTTGTCATTTTAATTATTTCAGACGTCAAGGAATTCGACTAGTTCTCCAGATTGGATGAATATTGAAGATTCCTTTTAAATATCATCATAATCCATGGCTTAAACCAGAAATAGCTAGAAATAAGAAAAAGCGAATTTAACTTAAAGTGTCTGGAAGAAGCAAAATATATATAGACCTTAAGGGGGTCTTATTGGTCCAGGAGGAAGAAAGTAATTACTTCTGTGTGAAAGAAGGAATTTTTCAAGTGCTGAAATTCCTAGAGATCAGTGTTATAACTTGTGTAGGAAACTAGGGGTTCGTTCTTAATCATTTCAAAGCAAATGGACTGCAAAGGTTCTATTATGAAAAAAATTGATTCTGAAATATTTCTGGAAATTTTCCAGGAAATTCAAATAATTTTTCTATCGCTTCCAGGAAGGAGCAGAAATCTGGGACAACTTAAATTAGCTCACAAGAGCTCAACTCAGAAGAAATTTAATAAATTTCTATCAGACATTATTTGCTTTAAAATTTGCTAATTAAAATTCTCCCTAAGGTCGTACCGTTTGTAGTTTTCGAGATTTTGAGATCCAAAAAATAGAGCACTTTTTTATCCTCTTAAATCCCTGTTTAGAAAAAAACTAGAGGTTCATTCTTCATATTTCCATTCATACTCTGGTACAATTAAAGCAAATAAGATTTCAGAAAGTTCTTCTATAAAGTAAATCTTGATGAAATATTTCTGTGTAAAAATAAAAAAAACTAGGGGTTCGTTCTTCATGATTTTAACGAATATTCCATACGGTCGTCTACCAAAAGTTGCACCTTTTCAGATTTCTGAAATCTGGTGTTTTTAATGCAATTTTAAGATCACAGAAATCGTCAAAAGAACGTGGAAAAAAATTGAAATTTTTTGATGCTATTAGAGGAAAACTGTGTTTCCTCACCTGAAAACTTTTTCTTCAATTTTCCCTTATGACATTAAAAATACTATATCACGGAGGTTTTAATTATCCAGAAGGAATGAAAAAATTACTTCTGGATCTGCCTGAAAGAAAGAATAAAGTTTAGGAATTTTTTAAGTGCTGAAATTCCCAAAGATCTGTGGTATAATTTGTGTAGGAAACTAGGGGTTCGTTCTTAATCATTTCGTTCATATTCTCATGCTAGTAAAGCAAATGGACTTTAAAGGTTCTATTATAAAAAACATTCATGTTGAAATATTTCTATTTTTTTTTAACTAATTTTCTTAACTAAAATTCTCCTTAAGGTCGTACCTTTTCTGGTTTTTAAGATTCTGTGGTTAAACTCAACTGACGAAAATTAAAACTATGCTCTTTTTTCAAAGCAATTGAGCTAATTTTGATCTTGATTGCTTGGAATAACTAAAATTATAAGGCAATTAAACATAACATTTATTTCCTTAACTGCATAGTAAATGTAAAATTATATTTGCTTAAACTCAACTGCCTGGAATATTTAAACAATTTTTTTTTAAAGAAATTGAACTCATAGATATTCCCATACATCTTCTTGAATCCGTGTCTTAAACCTTTTTACAAAACAAAAAACTAGGGGTTTGTTCTTCGTATTTTAATTTATTCTCTCATAATATTAAAGTAAGTGAAAGTTCTGTGTTTCAAAAAATTCTAAACTTTGGAAGGAGTTAAAAGAAAAATAGAAACTCTTCTGAAGTAAATAGAGGTTCCACTGCCAGGAAGTCTAAAAAGTCACCTTTTGTGTACAACTTGACTCACTTTAAGTTCTCAAGTGCTCAACTTCAACTGCCTGGAAGAAATTCAAACTTTTATCAGACATTCCTTGCTTCAAACTTTGTTAATTTAAGTTCTCCCTAAGGTCGTACCTTCTCTGGTTTTCGAGATTTTGAGGTCCAAAACATAAGTGCCGAAATCCTCAAAAATCTCCGTAAATCCGCGTTTTAAAAATAAAACTAGAGGTTCGTTCTTCATATTTTCGTTCATACTCTCATACTATTAAAGTCTAAATTTTCTGTTTTAAAAAAGTCCAAACTTTGGAAGGGTTGAAAAGAAAAATAGATACTTTTCTGAAGCAAATAGAGGAATTTTTCAGGCGCTTCAAATAATTTCTCTATCACTTCCAGGGAGTCCCAGATGTTATCTTTCTGGGACAACTTCAATCACTTCTAACTCTCGAGTGCTCAACTTCAACTGCCTGGAAGAAATTTAAACTTGCTTTAAAATTTTCCAGAAGGTCGTACCTTTTCTCGTTTTCGAGATTTGGGGGTTGTATTTTTTCAAGCTTTAAAGTTTTTAATTGTTGATTTTTTCCAGGCAGTTAAGGACTTTTCAATGTCTTCTTGGTAGTCAATACTGTTTGAAAATAAGATATTTTTGATCTTTTTTAGACATTTTAAAAGCCACTTGGCCGTTGCCGTTATAAAACTTTTTTGCACACTCTGAGTTTTCGAGCTTAAAATTGTCAATCCACTACTCGTTGTTTTTCAATTTGAGTTAGCAATAAGAAACAAGGAAATGATTTTTGACCAAGACACTCCTCTTATTATCACACCCAATGCAAAAACAGGCCCGAAAGCGTGATTCCCAAAAAAACAAATCGAAATCGAATCAAAAATCGTGATTTACCCGAAATAAATCACTGTCAAATCGCAATAAGTCCTTGTACTTTCGTTGCTTTCTAACAACTCTTGACATTCCAAACTATTGAGAAAAAACATAGCAACAATTCAAAACAGCGTTTGCGTTTTGTTCAAGTACATCAAAGTTGAATAGATGAAAGTGATAATCACTATTACGTCGAGAAAGGTACCGACCAAGCAACGAACCAACTCGGTCGTAATATTTTAATTTATTTACCATTTTATTGACGGGATAGGGGAGTCGAAATGCACAGTTTAACGACGAATAGTTAGGAATAAATTTCACACTTCAAAGAGCGGCTTACGAGTGCATTATCACGAAACACTAATAAACTTAATTAGTTGTGTCACTATTAAATCATTATAAGAAAATCGCATATATTGCTTGAGAAGTGTTAAACTTTATGCTTAACTAATGCGACTTAATTAGGATATAATTTAGGTGTACAGTAAATTTGGCCTTTCTAATGGGTGAAAATGTGTAGGAAATTAAATGTTTGTTCAAAATTCGCCTTTAGGAGAAGTGCAACCTTCTGAAACGGCCTCAATTGCCTTATTTGAATGAGAGATAAATTATTTTTTGGAATTATAAACACAAACCCCTGGTTTTCTTGCAATGATGCTCTAAAGGCACCCAAGGTAGCATAGGCAACGACCAAGTGGCTTTTAAAGTGCCTAAAAAAGATCAAAAATATCTTATTTCCAGGCAGTATTGACTACCAAAAAGACATTGAAATGTCCTTAACTGCCTGGAAAAAATCAAAAATTAAAAACTTCCAACCTCCATATCTCGAAAACGAGAAAAGGTACGACCTTCTGGAAAATTTTGAAGCAAGTTTAAATTTCTTCCAGGCAGTTGAAGTTGAGCACTTAAGAGTTAGAAGTGATTGAAGTTGTCCAAGAAACAGTTGGGACTCCCTGGAAGTGATAGAGAAATTATTTGAACCGTCTGGAACATTACTCTATTTGCTCCAGAAAAGTTTCTATTTTTGAGTATGAATGGAAATACGAAGAACGAACCTCTGGTTTTATTTTTAAAACGCGGGTTTACGAAGATTTGTAAGGATTTCGGCACTTATGTCACGTTTTGGACCTCAAAATCCCGAAAACCAGAGAAGGTACCACCTTAGGGAGAACTTCAATTAGCAAAGTTTAAAGCAAGAAATGTCTGATAGAAGCTTAAATTTCTTCTAGACAGTTGAAGTTGAGCATTTAAGAATTAGAAGTGATTGAAGTTGTCAAAGAAATTATTATTTTGCTTTGCATACCTGTATTTGTTCCAGAAAAGTTGCTATTTTTCTTTTCAATCCTTCCAAAGTTTGTTAATTTCTGTCTAAACTAGACAAAATTCGGATGGGTAGTTCGTATAAAAGTTACCTTTATTTCTCCCAAGGAACCTAAAAATATAAAAATATTCGGGGTGTCCCATTTAAAATTGTGGTGTTAAAGTCGATGCAACACTTTTTGTACCAAATTTCATGTTTTTACCTCTAGCAGACACCCCAATAGAGTCAAAAGACTTTATAACCTCCTCACGCCTCCTCTATTAATTGGTCACCTCTTGAACCAACTTAAGACATGATTCCTTATCTCTGTGCCAAATTTTATGGAAGTTTTCACTCTAGTATGGTCGGTTGAGACTGACTGAAGATGTTGCGCGATAACGCCGCGAGGGTGCGGTCGCGAAATCACGCTCCGAAATAAGAATTTCTACCTGGAAATAAATAAATTAGGAACGTTGTGTGGTTTGTATAAATACATATGACGTTCATTCCAACGTGTGCGCCGCATATCTTAATATAAATTTTAAATAAACAACAATACCGGTTTGGTATATTTACCCCGCGAAGTTTTTTTTTATTAAGAATATATACTGGAACCTGTTTATTTAGTAAAATCTGTTCATGAGAAAAAAATTCGCGTAGGTTTGGAATTACGGCAACCGACAACAACCTTAAGACCGTAAACGTGCATGTCATTAAATACAACACTTGTCGGATTTGCATATAAATATATATACTTTTTTTCCTTATATAAATATAGTCATGGCAGCCTAAGTGTTAACAGAGGGTGTTATTTCTTTTTTAATTGTATTTAATAATGCGTATACAATTCTATAAGTTAGACTTCAATAAATCACTTGTTTCTGCAAGATAAACGATCGGAATAAAATATTTGCCGAGCATTTGAACCTCGAAATAATCCCAAGCAATTTAAGGCGGGTTCTCACGAGTCGATTTTCGTTGAACGATTTTTGTTGATCAACTGAAATCGAATAAAAATCCCGGTGTGAACCGATATTTCAATTTTTGTTGAACGACAAAAATCGCTTCCACAAAAGTTCGACCTATTCCAACTTTATCGTTCAAGTAAGGCCTACCGCACACTGGCAACTTTTTAATCTCGGCGATTAAATAGTTTAGTCACTAAAAATTATTGCAAATCTATTTACAACGCCCAATGATGACTGAATAGTTGCTCCGCAACCTCAGTCGAAATGGATTTCCTAGAAACAGCGTGCGTTTATGCTTTGATTTTAAAAAAACGTCGTCAAAAAGGAAAGCGAAAATTTTGGGTCCATCCTCTGATAAGTAAAAGACTTCTAGATGGGCAATTTTATAAATTGTTCAGCACTTTGAGGGAACATCCAAATAATTTTTTTAATTATTTCCGTATGAGTATACGAAGGTTTGATGAGCTTCTGGTGTTGACAGGTCCTCATATTTCATACCAGAATACACAATTACGAATGGCTGTGCCGCCACAGGAAAGATTGGCCGTAACTCTAAGGTAAGAAAAAAACTCATTTTATTGAAAAATATTTATTACGAAGAAATATATTAGTATTATAAGCATTTAATGTAATTCAAGCAGAGACGACATTTCTGACTCATCATCAATTTGCTGTTGGGACGTATTTGCATAAACCTGTACCTGTCCTGCGGAAAAGTCTGAAATATATTGTGCTGCAGTATAGCTTGGATTGCGATTGCTGCTTTGTATAACATTGTTATAACCTTCTTGGTGGTAGGAATATGTTGGCGAGTGCAAAGAACTATTTCTATCATCTCCATAATGTGATCCTCCTGCACTAGTTGAAGGAATATTTACAGCAAGACTTTTGGCAGTATTTTGGTGGTGCAAAGCATTTGCTTCATGGCGAATTTGATTTTGGCCGCTTCCCGACATACGAACGCGTCTTATCACATTCAGGATTTCCGTTCGTGCAATAAATTTTTGGTCTTCATCAAATTTTTTTAATGAAGGGAGTAGAGACAAAAGAAAATATTTATCTTCGTCAATTTCATTCTCTGTATCCTTTTTTTCCCTCAAAATCTGAAGCAGAGATTCCTCATATGTTTTCTGATGAGTTTTCTTTTGGTAAATTTTCTTTCTAGAATGGTCAGTCTTGGCACCAGTACGAAGTTGCGTAGCTTCACTAGCTTCTGATTCTTCCTCTCTGGTTTCTGTGTTATCTTCCACATCATCAGTACCTTGTTCAAGACTGTTGTAACTAATTCTGCTTTCTATAGAATCCCGCAGAAATAAAAGCTCTTCTTAGCCCCAGAACCAGAGGCAATATTCTTTTGAGCATCGTACTCTCTTTTAAAACATCTCCAA
Organism: Anthonomus grandis grandis; assembly: GCF_022605725.1. Classification (NCBI taxonomy): domain Eukaryota; kingdom Metazoa; phylum Arthropoda; class Insecta; order Coleoptera; family Curculionidae; genus Anthonomus; species Anthonomus grandis. The sequence continues at coordinate 6,964,562 of NC_065558.1, forward strand.
GATTTTTCCATCTTTTTTGTAACTCGTTACCTAAAAAAACATTATGTATATGATATGATGTATAAAACATGATGTATATTAGACAATTTTTTTTTAGGTATTTAGCAACGGGAAATAGCTTTGCATCACTACATTATGAATACTTACTTGGAATTACAACGATACGAAAAATTGTAAAAGACACATGTGAGAAACTTTGGGAATGTTTGGTGCCACTCTATATGCCAAAACCGGATCATGATGACTGGATAAGAGTTTCCAATGAGTTTAATGAGAAAACACAATTTCCCAATTGCATCGGAGCAGTAGACGGGAAACATATTAGAATAAAAAGACCTGATAAATCTGGGTCCGAATTTTTTAACTATAAATCTTTCTTTTCTACTGTTCTTCTAGGCATTGCAGATTCCAATTATAATTTTATATATGTTGAAGTAGGATCTTATGGATCGGCAAGTGATTCCAACATATTTAAACAATCGGCATTTTCGCATTTGCTTGACAAGAAGGAATTAAATATTCCGAATGAAAAAAATCTTCCTAATGATGAAAATGGAAAAGCTATGCCGTTTGTGCTCGTGGGAGATGAAGCTTTTGCTCTCTCAAAATTCGTTTTGAGGCCATATCCAAGCAGAAATTTAACCGTAAAACAACGAATCTTTAATTATAAACTTTCGAGGGCACGTAGAATGATAGAATGTACATTTGGAATTTTAGCCAACAAGTGGCGTATACTCCACAGGCCTCTAGATACCCAAGTTGAATTTAGCGACTCCATTACAAAAGCATGCTGTATTTTACACAATTATGTGAGAAAACTTGATGGACTAAATTTTGAAGACACCTTTTATGAATGTCCATTGGAAGATATTCCTGCTCTTGGACTAAGGAGCAACAATGAAGGGTATACAGTTAGAGATTATATTGCAAATTACTTTATTTCTCCTCAAGGGTCTGTTCCTTGGCAATATGATAAGATTTAAAAATTTATGTTCTGGTCTTTTGTGAATATACAGGGTGTTTTTTAAGTTGAGGTTTTTCTTTTAACAATGTGATTATAAAAAACTTTATTTTTTATTTAAATGCAATGAATATTTTTATTATTTGGCTGAACAAAAATTTGTAATTTTTTAGGCCATTTTTATTTAACATGTTTTTTCATTCATAACCGTGAAATCGATTGTTAAAAAAAAACATTTATAATTTGTGCTTTAAAAACGACATTTTGTAGGTCAAAATAAGAACAAAAGTTCCTATAAACAGATGACCTAAATTGCTTAATCTCCTAGCAAAATGAAAAATTTTTACACCCTGTATCTCAGAATCAAGACCTTTTTGGACAAAATTTTATTCTTATAAAAGTTTTTATTTTCTTACATTCTATATAGTGTTAAAATGTAAACCCCAAATTTAAAAACACCCTGTATATGTTTGAATAATTCTGTAGGTATGTTGAATCTGTGACTTGATAAACATAAAATAATTTGGTAAAACTTACCTTTTTCATTCTTTTCCTTATCCCCAAGTTCATTCCAATTCTCAATGAATTTTTCACATAATTCAGTCCATAATTTTTTCTTTAGATTTTTATCTGAATTTTTTTTTTTGTTTCGTATTGTACAATGCTGGTCGTTTTTCGACTTCAGTAATAAACAATTCAACATCTATAGCAGCCATTTTTGTTGTAATTTGCCGGCTTATCGACAAATATTAACTACAAAGCAACTTTTTTCAAAGCAAATCACCAGTGAGCGCGATCCCGTTTAAAACAAGCTTGTTCTATTTTATCAGCAACTGTTTCGTCTCTCAAAGAATCCAACAGGTTGGAATTTTTTAGTTGCCGCAACTAAATAATCACCTGTGTGCGGCAGATCATAAATATTATTGTGTTCTATTTTTATGATTAATAAGTTGCCTATCTAAAGTTGCCAGTGTGCGGTAGGCCTAAGAGTCATGATGCGATTTTTATGCGTGAATCGACTGGTCTGAACTATTGTCGGTCAAGTTGCCGGTGTAGTTTATGTTGAAAATAGTTCTTTATTTTGTGTGTCAGTTGTTGATAGGGCTTTTGTTTTCCTAAAAAATGGCTGGAAAGTAATCAGAAAATATTGTCCTCCCCTTTTTGGATTTGTATCAGAAACACCACCGTTTGGGGGATGTCAAATTAAATTCCTATAAAGATAGGGATGCTAGAGATAACGCATTATCTTCTATATTAAAGAAAATTGATAATTTAACGACGCGCGACGGCTGATATTAAAAATAAAATTAAAACCATACGAACAATGTACAAGAAAGAACTGACGCTAGTATTAAAATCTAAGAAAAGTGGGACCGATGATGCATATAAACCAAAAATATTTTGGTTCAAAAAAGCAGATTTATTTTTGAGAGATGTGTCATTTACAAGGGAGAGTATTTCAAATTTGGTAAGTGCTATTTGATGAATATTTCTTAATTACTGCAGTAAAAATATTGGAAGGATAAACGAACGCTGGGAAAAAAATTATTAATGATTATATATCATCTTGTCTTGCCAAGGCACGGCCCCAGGACCAGAAAAATATTCGGCATAATTGTCACGTTTGCTTGCAGCTTCAGTGGTGTAATTATTGCTTCCAAAGTTGTGGTCTAATTTACGTAAAGCTATTGGGCTGTTTTCGGTTCTCCAGAGTCCTGGTATAACAGAACCAGTATCAAACGAACCTATTGGTATATATTTTTCACTTGCGGTAACTGTTAACCAGTTATGCCACGCACACGCTGTTTTTCTAATTATATCCACCTTGTCAATTCCAAATGCAATTGGTTTTAGTCAAAAATTCTAAATCTTCCAGCCAAAATCCCGGCGTGCCCTAGACAAGCGATAGTTAAATATTCTCTGCAACTTCGATAAGCCACTTGTCCTTCCATATGGTTTTAAAATGGATGTTTTTAAAGAAAAAGCATCGTCGGCCACAAAAATCCAATTTTCAGGTAAATTCAGGGTATTTTCATGCAAGGCTTGATTTAAAGATGATTTGGAGAAGACTGCGGCATCGTTTGCTCGGCCGTTTGTAACAACATCAATATATCGGAAATAATAGCTGGCGTCTACAGATGCAAGTAAAATTATACTGTAGGTTCCCTTATAATTAAAATATTGTGATCCAGAATGGGGCGGATTCCGTATTACAACATGCTTCCCGTCGATAGCCCCCCAACAATTACGAAAAGTCACTTTGAATTTGTTGCCATTCTATCCTTGTTTGTGGAACCTGTAAAAAAACATGAGTTATAGGAACATCATTTTCAGGATACTTCTGTCAATACATTTGAAGAAAACCCAACACAAGACACAGAAAATTAATTTTCGCTCGATCCTCCAATTACAAAGCAGGAACTAAATTTACAAGCAGCAGCTGAAAAACCACAGCTTGGAAATAAACCCACACAATAATTGGGTGGATCTCCGATCCGCAAAAGGTAAATGTCCCCAAACATTAGCAGTAATATGTCTAATATTCATGGAACTTTAGATAAACTGGACGAAATTAGTAGATGGAGCAAAACTGTAGACGAAGATGAATTTAGCAAGTTTGCAACTCAGTTGAGAAACTTACCTCTGAACAATGCACTTGTGTGTCAAGAAAAAATACTGGCAATAACTTCACAATAGCGTTTACAACTGTTGAATTCTCAGGGTGGTTACGACCATAGTCTACCTTCTGTTTCTTCAAATGTGGCTGAGGAATTAGAGAACTGGTGAAATTCTTTCTATCTTACTACAGAACAACACGGTGAAAATATTGGTAATGCAGAAACATCGGATATTATATCTCAAACTCTAGCCAACTTGTAAATTTAGATTCATACATTATTTATTATTTTATGGATGATTTATGTTTGATTTTCTTTACTATTTAAGAGTATATTTTTATTTGCTGTTCACTGAATATTTATGTATGTATTAATATATAGTTTCGTTTGCATGTATTTATTTTCTTACCTTAATAAATTCTTGTAACGCGTCATATATTGCTTCACAGACGGGTTTAATGAAATTTGAAATAGTGTTTTTTGTACTCGATATATAAAAGCCAAAGTACAGAATGAATCTCCTGTTGCCAAATATCTTAAAGTAGTCTGTAATTGTATCTTTCTTTTTATCTTTTTTTTTGAATTTTCAACTGAACTTAAGAAAGGAGTTCTGCAAACTTTTTCTCTGACATTCTTAAATGATTCCGATATCCTCCGACATCTTCTGCGGCAAGTTCTTTTAAAAGTGTTGATGAAGCACCGAACTTATGTCTTCTCGAAATCCATTTCCGAAGCCAGCAAGTACGTTTTACACGTTTCTTGTTACATCTTGATAGAATATTTCTCAAGTGTGAACAAAAATTTGATTCAATTTTAGTTGATCAACGAAAATCAACTCGTGAGAACCCGCCTTTAACGGTGGTACTTATAACAAATTATGGTACTATACCCTTATACCGAATATGGACTCGGTAGAAACGCGGAATTCAAATAATATTCCTTAAGTACCTAATAAAATATGGGTGTACTCGTATGCCGGACGTTCACTTAGTCAACGTCGTCAAAAAAGTCACTTTTACTTTGTTTAAATTGAATCTTATTTTGTCGAGTATAGATGGCGTGAAACTGAGATGTTTATTGTTAAAGATAAAAAAAAAGTGTCATTGATTTGGAACTTAACCGTTCGACTTAACCTGTTCAACGATATTTGCGTTCTCATAACGGCAATAAAGTGCTCGTTCTCACTCTGTTCGAATGGCAACGTTCGAAGTTCCTGCTACACCTTACATGTGACTTTATTTGAGCGTGAATAATATCCTTAATAGCGAAACAATCATTTTCCCAAGACGTCGTCTAACGGGATATATTCGATATCTTGAATAAAGAAATGCAAATTGATGATAGAACAATACCGGGAAAGAGATGAGCAACAATTTCAGATCGGATGCATATTAAACAACCATTAAGATAATAACTTTTGTGGTAATTTATTGGCATTGTTTTTTTTTAATGCAAGAATAATGGTATACTGACCTGGTTTTTGCACTCCTTTAGCCGTAAATAATGGAAACTCGAGCATGGATAATCTCTCACGAACCAACAGGCTTGTTTTTTTT